>NW_027507360.1:0-37500 GCF_052324685.1 Brachyhypopomus gauderio | reverse complement strand
TGCGACCACATTATCACTCAGAATCCGTGTAATCAGTGTATTTGTCTTTTTTTGGAGTAGTGTTTGAATTTAATTGTTTATCATGTAACCTCTCATTTTACATTTTCACTGTTTGTCAATATTCCAGTGTGAGTTCTCAATAGGAATCGACCCCACTACTTTGGTGTTGGTAACATCTCACCCTTCCTGCTCTGGTCTTTAGAAAATACATGTAAGATGTAGTGGTCAGACATGTATGTACTGCTTTAATAAGTGAAATGGAGAGGTCTTAAAAATAATGGATGAAGTGTTACTGGCTTATTACCCACAGATCCTCGGTGTGTATTACGTAACCTAGTCTACGTTGTCTTTGTTTCCCATTCCCCTCATGCGGTCACATATGTTAGTGGTCCATAAAACAAGCAAGCAAAAATAAATAAATCTTAGAAAGAAGAGTTTTAAAAGCTACTGAAGTTTGATATCTCTGTGAGCACACAATCTGACCCCTTTACAATCTCCATTCTCGATTAAATTAACCTTCTGAGGTTCCACACATAGCTGATGTCAAAGAGCAGGCGGAATGGTGAGCCACCCTCCGTCGACCAGAGAAGATGGCAGCGTGGCGTTCCTGTGTAACCTTGACGCCTGTGTCACGTCTCCTCGTGCTAAACTTCAATACCTTCCTTTGCCATAGTTGCTCTGTCATTTTATTCTTGAGAGATACATTGCTCCCTGGACAGAATCGTCCCATCAGGGAGAGATGGACGTGTTTATTGCTGTGCTGTCCCTTGGGGTGTTTTGATGCTGAGGTGGTCTCTCCTCATGGAGTGATTTAACTTACGGTTTACCACGAACTTGCTAATTACTCTTCTTAGTTCAAGGATTCCTTCTGAAAATGTTTAACTCATTTGTGACTTTTTAAGGATTTTAGCACGGTGTTTAATATCATTAATCTCAAAGGTTTGTTTTGCCTGTGTTTGGATAGCTTGAAAACATTGATGTTTTCATTGATTTCTAAGTAAATTAGTTTTTATTGATTTAATACTGTATTCTTTAGTTTATTTATTTTATCTTAAAACATTCCTATTGTGCCTTTTTTTTGGCTGTGTTGATCACATGCACTGAGGCATGAGGATAAAATAGTCCTATTGGTTCCCAAGCGTAAACTGCCATTTGCCCTCAGCCAATCACTGTCCAGCTTTATCATCTCATCGCCTCGAGAGCCGTCTGTGGGGTTCCACCATTATAAATCATATATAGCAATGTGTGTGTGTGTGTGTGTGTGTGTTCCTCCTTATTGCTTTTACCTACTTTACTGTCCAGGTTGGTGGAGTCACCTCTGAGTGGAGACTCTTCTCTCCTGTGGACAGTGGACTGAGGATGGTGTGTTGGACCCACGGCCGTTTCAGGCCTTTCTCGGTTAGCTTTTTATTTTGGGCTGATGGCGGGTACACGGTGCCGCACGGCTGGGGCGGGTAACGCAGCCTTGGGGCAGGATGTCCGCAGGGACGGGGGGGGGGGAGTCGGTCTGCCTTAGCTGTGAAGTTAGGCAGATAAGGTGCCTCATTTTTCTGCCTGATTTATGACTGTTTTTGTTTCCTGGGAATGGGATGATGAATTTGTTTTCCACAGTTTTTAATGCTCAGCTATAAGGGGGAGGGAGCGTGAGCCCCCCCCTCTCTAGCTGACTCTAACAAGTGGATGATCGTACATATGCTTCTTTGCTGACACTTTTCCTCACTGTGACTGACATGTATTCCCTTGGCGAGCATAAATTACTCAAATCTCATTAATATTTAGCACTCGCCTGCCTGGCTCCACACTGCTATATTTCAGCCCCAGCATGGTGGCTGTTAGCCGCTATCTGGATAGCCGTGCTTTTGAAGGTCGCTGCGCATATATTAACCTTGCGACACTTTAGTGCCGGACGTTTTTACTGCGGTGGCGTTGGAATTAATGGACAGCAGTCGTTCAACTATTTTCTTAGCACACGCTTCCCTTTGGGGATGTGTCTGCGTCACTGAATACTGGAGAAACAAGGACATACACACACACACACACAAAGAGGGTGAAAGAGAATGAAGGTAATGGGCAGATATTGGCTGAGAGGGAGGTGAGGTGCAGTGAGAGATGAATAAAGAGCGTTGTGGAGGTGGTGGAGGTGGTGGAGGATGTAGGAGGTGTCTCGGCCTGCTAATGGAAGCCCACAGCTCCTCCTGTAGGCCAGGTACACACACACAGTTCAAAGCTTTCAGAATTTTGGCGTCAGTCACTCCCGTCTCCCATTTTGTCTGCTTCCCCCGCTCTCTCCGCACATGTAAACATTTGCTGCAGTCGTTTCGTCTGAGCCGGTCCCCCCCCCCCCCACCCCCCGAGGAGTCTGAATGCTCCCTGTTCATTGGTGCGACCGAGCCAATACTCATAAGCTCAAACTTGGTTTATGAACAGCGGATAAGATCTGCAGGGCTTAGAGGCCTGGGCAGACTTTCTGGAGTTTGCAGAAGCTGATGACTTGAACAGTGAGTGCACATGTAAACACACACACACACAGAGGAAACTCACAAAACACGCACACAAAATGCACACACACAGTCCAGTGAGTATAAAACATACCTGCTCGCCTGTGAGCTCTGCTTTGTGCTCAACTGCCTTTAGTAACTGTCTTGATATTGTGGGAACTTAATGGTGGACCTTTAGAAGTCCTCCAGGAGTTGTGCTTCGCCGGATGAGAGCTGTGTTAGACTATCATGGGAGTGTCGGCTCTGTGTAAGCAAATCTCTACAATGAAGACAAACGGGAGGAAAATGAACTCTGAAAACATGAGGTGAGCTGAAAGGAAGAAGATCAGAACGCCTCTGTGCTTGGAACACCACCCCCACCCGCCGGAGCCTCGCTGGCACTTAATGTGATTGTGATGGGTGGGACTCTGTACTCGACAGCGCCTCTTCTGATTGGATACTCCCATTATGGTGAAGTGCTCTGCTCCTTTGGTCTGAGGCTTCAGCTTGTTCCAGATGTTTTGTGAGCGTGCGGTCCTCCTTGGGGGGTGGGGGGGCTTGTGTCCTTGCTGATGCACAATAGTCCTGCTCCTGATTGTCTCCTGTGGGCTGATCTATCCAGCTGCGGCTGCTCTCATGGACATAATAGGGGGATAAAAGAAAGAGGAGAGAAGAGATGATGATGATGATGATGATTCCTTTGCTGGAGTTCTGAACACGGACGCTCAATCCCTACGAGGGACCCCTGCTGATAAGATTTCAGCTCACTTGATGTCAAATGAGGGTAGTGTCACCGGCCCGGTTCTGCGCGTGCGCCCGTGTCTTCCCCCTTCGCGTGTGCGCGGCGGAAGCGTTTTTCCCGTCTCTCGTTTCTGGTGGGACGGTTCTCTTTGTGGCGCCGTGTTGACGGGCGTCGCCAGCCCTGTCGGCGTGACTGCAGCTCCCAATAGTTTAGTGCTGCTGTAATCCCGACCGTGCGTCAACTCCTGCACTCCGCCTCACCTGCTGATGGGGGAAATATGGCTGCCTGCCTGCCGGCTATGCATTTCAATGAAGCGTCTGTCGAGACCCCGGGCCCTGCCCACTCAATATCGCTCAGCGCCTCGGCCCCGTCCTCCCAGGGAGCAGGGGACTAAATTGAATTTTCTCTCCAGCGCGGGCGCTTCATTCCTCAGCCGTCAGCGAGCGGACGACTCCTCCCCATCAGTGTCATGGCCTCTCATTACTGACCCCCTTCACACGGAGCCACTGAAGAACAATCGGAGGAAAATTCCACCGAAGACCCGCACAGCTCGCTGGACACCTGGATTGTGTTTTATTGAGCCCTGTTCACGCGGGCGGCTGGGCGGGGACACACGCGCTTATATTATTGTTTGTACATCGATGAATCCTAACTCCATTCGCTTGTGGGAATATTGGTTATGAATGGGCCCAAAACACGTTCAGTAAATCAGATGTATAAATATGCTACTGCGTGCTGCTGCTTTCTGCTTCAAAGATACAAGAATAGTGACGAGGCGTGCGGGGAGACGAACACGGGGTTGCTGGGATTGGTCCAGGTGAGAGGGGAGCGTTGGGACACGCCCACGAGGCGGTCAGTGTTGGGACACGCCCACGAGGTGTTCAGTGTTGGGACACGCCCATGAGGCGGTCAGTGTTGGGTCATATTTCACGTGTGTTTGTGACCAACAACAGTTAGCTTAGCTTCATAATGTTCTTTTTTTTTTGCAGTGTTTGATGTCTTCTCACAGGAGATGTGCAGTTCAAGCATGACATGTAAATATGGGACAGCGTGAACAGAGTCTATGAATCTGCCAGGTCTTCATTGACCTCCTTTCAATCTAAACTACCTTCTTGTACTTTTGTCCTCAAACTTTAGTTATACTGCAACTCCCTGGTGGCACGTATAGTGGTGACCCCTTGTGTGGGGCCCCTGTTGACGAGTGTAGGGGTGACCCCTTGTGTGGGGCCCCTGGTGGCACGTATAGTGGTGACCCCTTGTGTGGGGCCCCTGTTGACGAGTGTAGGGGTGACCCCTTGTGTGGGGCCCCTGGTGGCACGTATAGTGGTGACCCCTTGTGTGGGGCCCCTGTTGACGAGTGTAGGGGTGACCCATTGTGTGGGGCCCCTGGTGACGAGTGTAGGGGTGACCCCTTGTGTGGGGCCCCTGGTGACGAGTGTAGGGGTGACCCCTTGTGTGGGGCCCCTGGTGACGAGTGTAGGGGTGACCCCTTGTGTGGGGCCCCTGGTGGCACGTATAGTGGTGACCCCTTGTGTGGGGCCCCTGTTGACGAGTGTAGGGGTGACCCCTTGTGTGGGGCCCCTGGTGGCACGTATAGTGGTGACCCCTTGTGTGGGGCCCCTGTTGACGAGTGTAGGGGTGACCCATTGTGTGGGGCCCCTGGTGACGAGTGTAGGGGTGACCCCTTGTGTGGGGCCCCTGGTGGCACGTATAGTGGTGACCCCTTGTGTGGGGCCCCTGGTGACGAGTGTAGGGGTGACCCCTTGTGTGGGGCCCCTGGTGACGAGTGTAGGGGTGACCCATTGTGTGGGGCCCCTGGTGACGAGTGTAGGGGTGACTCCTTGTGTGGGGCCCCTGGTGACGAGTGTAGGGGTGTCCCCTTGTGTGGGGCCCCTTTTGGCTCAGTGTGGCCCTCTGCTTTACAGAATCACAGTGGCATTAGGTCACACAAGTTACAGTGATAACAAACTAATGTTGATCATTTGATGTTTTCTGTGATCTCCTACTGTAAATGTCCTAGTGGTGTAATTAATGTTTGATTGTTATTGTCATTAATGTTTGTTTGTTATTAATGTTTTTTTATTCAGCTCCAGTGAATCATCCTGTCTTAACATTTTCTTTCTTCTCGCTCTTTTGCTTTCTGTTTTATTCTCTCTCTCTCTCTCTCTCTCAATCACTCATATGCACACAAACCGCTTTTTCATTCTCTTCTCATTCTTTCTCTCATTTTCCTGTCTTCTCTTTCTCTCTTCCCCTTCCACTTTCTCTTTCTTTCTCTCTCTCACTCCTCCCCTTCCACTCTCACTCTCTCGATGAATATTTATCCAGCTAGCGTGTCATTACACATCACTGTTCCCTCATTCCTGTGAAGGGCTCTGATTATGCTGTTTTGTTGCAAATGTGCTCCAGTTGCAAACCTTCCATCCTGATTATTCAATTACGGCCCGGTTCCTCATTGGCGCTGGAAGGTAAATAACAGAGTGAGTGTGGTGGTGTCCAGCATGGCTCTCCACGCTGCTCCTGTTTGTAATTTAACTTTGATTGGACCACTATGGTACATCTGCACCTTCCCATTTCACTAAAGCGTCAGTGCATTTCACCCACAAATCACCAACACCATCATCATCATCGTTATTATTATTTTTTTGGCAGCGGCACGCGTCGGAATCCTATCAGCAAATGAATGCCGCTGATGGACTTACGAGTCCCTTCTTCTCCGCTAGCCTCTGATCTGACAAACTGCGTTCGGGTTGAGCCTCTGTTTGGCCTCACCTTGAGCACGGCACCGACGTACACGCTCCGCTTTGATTAGATAGCTGCTGGGAGGCATGCGGCTTGTTGATTAGAACCGTACGAGGACGGCATGATGATGACACCGCGTGGCACACTGCCTGAACACCCCCTCCTCTCTCTCTCTCTCTCTCTCTCTCTCCCTCCCTGTTTTCTTCTTCACAGTCTCTTCATCACCTCTCTCATTCTCAGCGAGACGCTGGTCAGTAGCGTCTCCTAGTCAGTGTCATGTTCTCAAATCAGTGCGATCAGTGGAGGAGCGGCGGTGAGAGAGACGACTATGACTTTTACACCAGTGGCCACACAGCTCTCAGTGTGCAGTTGATTACTATGTAGCAGCGCTGCATTTACCTCTATGGTGAAGCGTGATTAAACAGACCAGAAGGACCCACGCCTGTCTCTCCCCGACTGCAATCAGAGGCAGAACCTCGAGAGCCGGCTTCCTTCTGGCTCTGCCACGCGCCCCACAATGCCCGGCTCACGTCTGCCCCCGACCCAGCTGGAAAGATGAACACACTCGTGAGGTTAGAGACGGAGGACGAGAGACGAGACGTGGATATCCACTTCCAGACTTTGGTGTGTCGCAGGCTGCCTGGACCCGTGGTTTCAGGAGTGGAGTGTGGAGCCCCTTCCTCTGGAATAAGGCTGCCACACCCAGAGATCAGCACTTGGGTCCTGTTCTACAACATCAAACTAATGCTTTCCACTTGAGAGATTAGTGAATAGCACGCCGATGTTGAGTACTGCTGAATGCATAAACAGGCAGTGTATTGTATTGTACTGTTTGAGATGGATCTTCACTGATCATAGTAGTGATAATGGATGAGTCTCCAGAGTTTGTGCAGTTGTGCTTCAGAAAAGGCTTGTGGATTTATGTAATATAGCCTGGAGGAAGTTGGGGCTGAGTGCAGCATTAGGGTTTCACTGTTCCTCTGTGAGTGAAAGGCAGGACGCTCGTGCACGATACACATCAGGCAGGACGCTCGTGCACGATACACATCAGGCAGGACGCTCGTGCACGATACACATCAGGCAGGACGCTCGTGCACGATACACATCAGGCAGAGCTCTCGTGCACGATACACATCAGGCAGGACGCTCGTGCACGGTACACATCAGGCAGGACGCTCGTGCACGATACACATCAGGCAAGACGCTCGTGCACGATACACATCAGGCAGGACGTTCGTGCACGGTACACATCAGGCAGGACGTTCGTGCACGGTACACATCAGGCAGGACGTTCGTGCACGGTACACATCAGGCAGGACGTTCGTGCACAGTACACATCAGGCAGGACGCTCGTGCACGATTCACATCAGGCAGAACTCTCGTGCACGATTCACATCAGGCAGAACTCTCGTGCACGGTACATATCTGCTAGAATGCTTGTGCACTGTACACCAAGCAGACCACTCATGTACGGTATAGTGTAAGATTGAAAAGCTTTTCCAATAAATTTTGTAATATATTTACCTTTTGAAAATTTTTTGAAAAGTGAAAACGTTTTTTTGGCCTTTTTATTCTTGACTGATTTTGGGGCCAGTTTTTGTGTTGGAAATTTCTGTTCACGCTGTACTGATGAAGAGGCTTCACTGTGGCTCTTTGTGGATGCGGTTAGATGAAGACTGAAGACAGCTGGGTAACGCTGCTGTGGCTCCGTGTGATTGGCTGGTCTGGCGACTCTTGGCCCTGCAGGATGAAGATCTCCTACTGCACCTCCACTCTTCACTGCTCCACCAACTTGGCCATTTTCAGAAAGGGGGTCTGGAAAAGCCTCGTAATCGCCACGCGGATTCTGCTGAGCTGAGAGGCCTGCTGCTCAGTAATGCTCCATCTCAGAGGATGGACCCTGTCTCTCTCCATCTAAATAGTCTCATCCTGTTATTCCTCTCCCTGTCTCTCTCACCCATTCTCTCTCTGTTTCTCTCTCACTCTCTCTGCCCCCCCACCCCCCTATGTCTCTCTCTGGTCTGGTTTGTGGTCTGCAGCCTGTGGTCAGTTTAGGCTGTAATCTAGCCTCTGAAGGGTACCCACGCCTCTTGACACTGGCTTTTGGAAAATTGGCTATTGATGCCGGGCGCACTTCTTCGCCCGCACTGAGGCAATTTCACAGGCGCAGAGCGGAGCAGCCCCTCACAGCCCCTCACAGCCCCTCGCCGCCCTGTCACGAGTGACGTGATCAACAGCCCGGCGCTCTGGTATTTCTGCAGAGAGGGGCGGTGGTGATAGCGGAGACAAGCGAGGGACGGGCTGTGGCGTCCCTCTTTTGCGGATTCTTTGCTATTGTGGGCGTCAGGTGGAGTGAAGCGGCTGCAGCAGCCCACGGCTAGATGGGCTTAAGTATAGAGATACACAGCAGTGAGTGGTGGAAGAGTTTAGACTGCATGTGTGTTTGTTTACCTGCCTGTCTGATTGCAGGAATAGAGATTGGCTCGTGGTCTCACTGAGTGGTTCAGTGCTCGCTCTCTCTGTCTGTCTCTCTCTGTTTTTTTTTCTTTTTACATAATAGTCTACTTTACTTCTTCTCATGCAACATTTGGTCTCCTTTCACTGTTCACTGATCAGAGATGTGTTGCACTGTGCAAGGTCTGAAGATAACCCGGGTTAATCATGTTTAATACGTTTTATTAATCGGTGTTTCACTCCACATCTTCTTGCTCTTCTTACTGCAGACTCAGATTTGCACTGTGGTATTTTCCTCCGCCACTAGTGGGCAAATCAATCGAGCTGCAGAGCGCGAGATTCTGTTTGAATGGAATTAAAATAAACATCTTCGCTCCATTAGCAATGCCTTTGCCCATTGCTCCAGGGGCAGAGCTTAATCTCCTGGAGAGAGAGGAATGTGCTGACATTTAATAGGGTCTAACAAACACTGCCCTGATAAGGCCTATTGACTTTCATCTGTTTCTGCCTTTTGCCAGTGTGTAATGTCGGGAGCTTGATTGGGTTAATATGGGATATCAACTCATAAAGTAACCCGGCACTTTCCTCATTGCCAGCACTGGGGTCAGTGAAGGGAAACTGGGAGAGCAAACAGAAGGCAGACAGGGAAACTTGAAGTGGCGTTGTGAAGGAGAGGAAAGAAGGACGTTCAGTTCACCAACGTCTCACTTTCACACTGCTGCTGCTTGCCACCATTTGTCAGTGTTTTCATTTCATTGTTATGTTTCTGTGTGTTGTGTGTTGACAGCTGGGTGCAGAGTTTCGGTCATGAGGGCCTGGGTCTTCTTTTGGATATACTGGAGCGTCTCCTGCACAAAAACCAGTAAGATGGACTACATTACCCATAAGTCCCTGCAATGAGTTGCACTGAAACATGCAATGCTTGCAGCCTCTCGTCTTGATTTCGAGGGGACAGTTTAGTGCAACTGTCTGGCTGTATTTTTGCGTCACTTTCTAATCACACTGGTTTCTCTCTTTGCAGCCAGGAGAAGGTTGATAAGAAGAGTCAGTACAAAGTCATCCAGTGCCTGAGGGCTTTCATGAACAACAAGGTAATGTGGCCATGTGAACAACAAGGTAACGTGGGCATGTGAATAACAAGGTAATGTTGGAATAACAGCAGGTCCTAGAAGAGCCTCCGACTCTACGACAGACTAGCGCTACATATTGGCCAGAGTGCTTCTTAAGTCATCTGAAGTAATTTAAAGTCCATCAGTCACCATTTTCTATCTTCACACTAAAAGGTAATTCAGTACATCTTTCTGTTGAGGTATTACTGTAATAGTTCTTTCTTTTCCGACAGGATTTGAATTAAGAATGCAATGGCCAGTGTATATCCTAAAATATTCATATTTTCTACATAACTTAAATTTGGCTTCGTTGATTCTACACTTGAGTGTAGTTTAAATGAGTTTAATGATCTGCTGAGGTTGGTTAAGAAAGAAAGGAGAAAAATCTGACCATTTAAATAACCGAATGACTGCAGAACCGGCACCGTGGCCCAAGGCCTCACAAGCTGTCAACGTTCTGTAGAGAGCATCACGGACCGACTTCATCATCCTCTGGCTACACATGACCGATCTTTCAGTTTCATTTATCGTAAGACGCAACGCATTCATTAAAACACATTATAACTCGGAGATCCAGGGTCCAGACCTTTGACTATTTCTAAGGTTACTGCTGGAGAAATGGAATGAGACTTTTACATGAGAGCAAAAGCTTGGTTGTCCTAGTCCTCTCTTCTCTTCATGGTGTTTGTAGGGCTGGACCCGAATATTCAGATATTCGGATATTCGGTCATTGAGTAGGTATTCGGTTTTTAATTTTGGTATTCGGATATTCGTGTTTTTTTTTCTTAGCTCCGCCTCACTCTAACGTTACAGTTCCGTTCAGGTTAATGGCGGTATATGAGAGGCAAAATGCATTAGGTATTAGCAGTGCTTAATTTGTAAATCAAACGATGCCGGAACGCAAACAGCGGACAACATAAAATGTTGCCGGATCGAGGCAGACAGTTACCGGAACGCACGCTTCAAAATTAAAGAGTTCCCGGATCATATTCCAGCAGGATCCGGCTCAAATTAAGCCCTGGGTATTAGGTATTTTTAATGTGTGTGCTCCGTTATTAAATTTGGCGTTTGTTTAAGCTTCCCTGTAATCTATAATAATTTAATATTGATTTCTTTTGAAGCTATTAAAAGTCTGTTGTTTACAGAATGTTTCTCCCCGCGTTTCATGTCTTTTTTTGTGTTTCCCCCCCCGATTTTTTCGCTGCGCACATCGGCCCAGTGTCCGCGGCTGCTCCGCTGCGCAAGCCGGCCCAGTGAATAGCTGTGTTTTTGTGTTTTAGTACTTGGGTTATAGGCCTACTTGAAACAAAAAAATTTGTTTGTCCAGAAAGTATTTTATATTCTTAAACATTGTTAATTATATTACAGTGATCGAAAGTCATTGTAAATTGTGTTGTTGTTGGCCGATTTCAGTTTAATGATGTGCAGTGCGTAGCTAAATAGCTGTTTTTTGTGGTTTTGCACTTAAGCTATAAGCTCAATATAAAAAAGTTCATTTGTTTAGAACAGGGTTAATCAACTATATTGTTCTGCGGGCCAAATTTGGCAGATAGCTCTGGCCTGCGGTCCGGGGGACGTAACACTCGTGACGGAGTTCAGCGCTATTTTCAATATTTTCAATAGCGGTGAAATAAATGCTCCGGTTTAAAATGAATTCTCCCGTCAAAATTAAGAAATATTTTTAACAATTTATTCTGGGTCCGGATGGGATGGCATTTCCGTATCCAGTAAATCAGGAATGAGATTGGGTCCGGACAGGACTGCGTTCGGGTCCGGATCCGGACCGCGGTCCGCCAGTTTCTGACCCGTTTTAGAAAGTATTTTATATTCTTAATATAATTTGTTTTTAATCCGTCTTATTTAAAAACGAAGCTTCGAATATTCGCTTCGAATCAGTGCCGAATATCCGGAGCTCAAAAAACGCTATTCGGGCCAGCCCTAGGTGTTTGTAGAGCGCCAGCACAGACGCCCGGTACCTGTCCAACACAGCCCGGTCAAGACCGTCCTATCACTGCCCTGATTCTCCTAGTCGGCCACGCCCCCTCACCCACCCACGCAGTCCCACAGGACGGTGCTCTCGTTTGGCTGGAGCTGATGAGACATGAGCCCCCCCCACCCCCAGAAAGGCTTTGTGTAACACTTAGAACTTGGAAAGGGGGGGATGGGGTCCCTGGGCACCAGTACAAGAGAAGTTTGGCAGGGGGCTTTTAATGATTTGCCCACCCCTGTTAGAGCTGGCTGATGGATGAGGGCGTCCAGTAGTGATTCTGATGTGCTGGAGGTGGCCTGCAGTCTGCGGAGTCATCTCCTCCCCCCCACCCCCCTCAGACGTGAAAACACTAGACTGCGTTGTGCACAGCAGAGTGGGCCTTGACCTGTGCTACCGTGTTTGTTGCACCCTGCTACGGTCAGTAGGCTCGGGGATCTCTGATTGGGTGGACATCGCTGGGCTGGGTAAATATGTCTCGCCATGGTGACGAGTGGGTGGGAGGACCATGCAGAGATGGTTTCAGATTTTGCGACGCCGCCTCTAGCTGTTTAGCACTCTTCATGATCACAAGATCACACCCGGCATGCTCACACACTCCTGTCCGTATGCTCTGAACCGCCACCTTCCTGCCTGTCGCCTTCCTGTCTGTCGCCTTCTTGTTGAGTTTTGTAGTTGATTTATTAATTGTCTGCACGTCTGCTCACAGTTAATAATATATCTATCAATTTCACTAAAAGAATACAAGATAATTGATTATGTCAGCATGCTTCATTAAGCATGAGCCATTTTTTAATTAAAATATTAAAATGGGTCATAAGATCTGTGAAACTTTCTCTCTGTTGAACATTTTATCAGGTTGGGCTGCAGAAAGACATCCTAGCCACCCTGTTACAAAATCACACTGTCTCTCTGTGTACTGTGTCTCTTCCTCCATTTCATCTTGCGCTCTCTCTCTCTCTCTCTCTCACTATCACTCTGTCGCGCACACATGCACACATACTGCTTCTTCATTCTTTTTATCTCCCACTCTTTCAACACACATTCTCCCTTCTCTTCCCCTCCTGTCCTCTCTCTCTCTCTCTCTCTCTCTCTCTCTCTCTCTCTCTCTCTCTCTCTCTCTCTCTCTCTCTCTCTCTCAGCCTGTAAGCTCTTGTGTAATCAGGTGGGGAAATTGTTATTTACCCACAGGCCTGTCGCCACTCCAGACCTCTTCTGCTGCCCCACGGCACACTGGGATATTTTTCACCCGTAGCGCGTGTGCCAGACAGGTGTTCCTGTCCAGCTGGCAAACGCTTCACCAAATGAAGACGGAGAACAGCAGTAACATGCTTTCACACATTAGCACACAAACACTCCCCAAGAACTCTGCCTCTCCACGGCTCCACCGAAAGGACCGTCTTTTCACGTCTAAATTCTTATGGGGATTCAACTGAAGAACATCTGGTCAGATCGAAAAAAGGCTTTTACAAGTCATTAATATTTTTGACAACATAATAAAATCTCTAAAACCCTTAATATATCTTTTTGATTTGACTGAATCTGTACTCTCTTGGTGTGTGTGTGTGTAATATATAATTTATAATAAAACGGTAATTAAAAGTTGTACACACACAGTGTGTAATAATGCTGTATATAATTATGTCTGATGCGCCATGCAGGCTGCTTTAGGTAATAGTCACTGCAAAATTATAGATGGATACAAATGTTTTTGATGTGTTATGACTATATAAATAACAGGGAAATAAATTATATTTAATTGTGTCCATTTTAGTTAGAGTGCAAGCAGAAACGTGGCGTGGTTCTTGTGACTGACGACTGGAGGAGGTCTTGAGTGTGATTTGGTCACCGGAGTGTGTGGCGGTCCACCCCCACGTGTAGTGATGTGGCGGTGCTGTCTGCCGTTAGCCCGGACCCCTCATCTTCTCAAAGCCAGGGCTGTTCTCAGCTGTGTTTGAGCTCTTCCAACTGCGCTTGTCATTCCAGACCCCCAAGGCTCCTCTGGCCCGCGCCTGCATCTGTGAATTCATCTACCTCTTTGCATCTCTCTCTCTCTCTCTGTCAATCTCTTTTCTGCTTCCCCCCCCTCCTGTTCACTCTGTCTCCTTCCCTTCCTCTCCGTCTCTCTCTCCTTATATGTTCTATCTCTTCTTTGAACATGCGCTCTCTCTCTCTCCCTCCCCCTTTTGCTCTTTCCTCTCTTGTGCACTCTCTACTTAGCTCCCTTTTGCTCCCCCCCCCCTTTCTCTCTCTCTCCCTCTCTCTCTCTCTCCCTCTCTCTCTCTCTCTCTCCCTCTCTGTCTCTCTCTCTCTCTCTCTCTCTCCTCTCTCTCTCTCTCTCTCTCTCTCTCCCGCTCTCTCTCTCTCTCTCTCTCCCTTTCTGTCTCTCTCACACACACACACTTTCTCTCTCTCCCTCTCTCTCTCTCTCCCTCTCTGTCTCTCTCACACACACACTTTCTCTCTCTCTCTCTCACACACACACACAGACACACACACACACTTTCTCTCTCTCTCTCTCCCTCTCTGTCTCTCTCACACACACACACTTTCTCTCTCTCCCCCTCTCTCTCTCTCTCCCTCTCTGTCTCTCTCACACACACACACACTTTCTCCCTCTCTGTCTCTCTCACACACACAGACACACACACACACTTTCTCTCTCTCTCTCTCTCTCTCACTCTCATTCTAACATTTACATATCCCTGATCACATGTGCACTGGTGTCATTATCCCAAGGTCGAGTCTTCAGACTGCAGAGTGTCCAGGCCCGGCTCACATTCTCAGACCTCTCATCCTCTGAAGTGTCACCACTCATTTAAAACTTTAGGGGAGAAATGTCTGCTCCATATTAATATTCCTGAGTCTCACTGCATTGGCTATGTGTCTTCTAGTAGATATTAAAAGGGCCCAATCACGTTCCAGGTATTTAAATAATGGAAACAGTTGTAGGATATGGATAACACTTCTGCTTAAGAATAATGCAAACAAGGTTAAATAATCAAACTACATTAGCTAAAAGGAAATCAATGTTCTGGGTACTGTCTATAGCCAGCGTTTCCCAGAAGTCTCTGTGACAGTGGGGCTGTAGTTCTGGATTGGATCACTCTCACAGCCAGTGCAGATCAACAGAACCATGGATCATCTGCCATAGAGTAACTGTGTTAAGAGTCATTACAGCTACATTAAAGCTCTTTTCATTAAAATGGAACAGAATGAAGCGAATACGTGTACCCTGAGAAAGCAAAGCACTCAGAAAATACCTTGTACAAAAACAGACGCACGGCCAAGTGTACAGAACCACAGACCTGTTAATCAAGCGCAGAAAATTTGAGAAGTTACTTCAACAATATTCTTGTGAATGGCGTTGGGATATTATATCACTTTGAGTTGCCGTTGTGTGTGAAAGGTGCCGTATAAATAAACTTGCCTCATAAAACAACGGTATGCTAGATATAGAATAGAATAGATATTCTTAGATATGGCGTTGGAGTATTGAAGAACAACGGAGAACTTCTTAGCATGCCAGAATATTCACTTAAGTAGTTTTATTAACCAGA
Source organism: Brachyhypopomus gauderio (assembly GCF_052324685.1). Lineage (NCBI taxonomy): Eukaryota > Metazoa > Chordata > Actinopteri > Gymnotiformes > Hypopomidae > Brachyhypopomus > Brachyhypopomus gauderio. The sequence goes on along the minus strand of NW_027507360.1, from coordinate 22,429 downwards.
GAACAGCTATAGTGCAAGTGGCTCCGCCCACTTGGAGCTCCTCTCTGTAGGCAGTGGGCTCGGCGCTGATGGAGTTATTTCTGTGTGTTGGCAGTATGGACTGGAGCGGATCCTCGGGGAGGAGAGGAGCCTGGTGCTGCTGGCTCAGGCCATGGATCCCTGTCAGCCGGCCATGATGACAGACGTCGTCAAACTGCTCTCTGCCATCTGCATCGTGGGAGAGGACAACATGTACGTTCCCCGGTGTCCGCTGCCCGTATCTGTCTCTCTGGCCTTCATCCGGGGCCCAGCACTGACCTGGATGTGACTGAATGTTTTCTGGGGTGTGTGTGTGTGTGTGTGTGTGTGTGTGTGTGTGTGTGTGTGTGTGTGTGTGTGTGAAAGCTATGTGAACCTCATTCAATGTCACCTCAGTTCCACCAGACGTCATGAAGGCAGTTGCCATGAAATCAAAAGCCTTGCTTAATTCAGCTGGAAAACTAAAAAATGAGTTAGTAGAAGCATGTTCACATTTTAAACAAATCACGCCTCAGCTGTACTGTATGGGTTTCTTAAGCAAAATGTGTTTTCATGACTTTACTGCCTAGTGTTGGTGTCAAAGTGTTTGAGCTCATGTAATATTTTCCCTGGGTGGCTTTGCTGTCCCGTGGCCTTGTCGGGGTCCACTCACATCCTCTCATATATTGATCATGTCAACTTCACTCCTTATCTCCCTGAATCTATCCTCTCTGAGTGTTTCTGGCCTGAGATTGGATCTCACCCGCAGGGTACATTTGGCAAAAATGAGCAAAAAATTCATTACTGGTGTGTTATCAGAATGCTCTCAGTGTGAAAGTAACCCCTGTAGCCATGCCAAGTAAATACTGCAGTGATAAAAAAAAAAGAAATATAATTTCTAGGAAAGAAAAGAAAGTTATTAGATGTAAAGTGAGGTGGAGAGACAAATCAGAGCAGGAGAGGCAGTGGCATGAGAGTCAGGGAGAGGCAGTGGCATGAGAGGCAGTGGCGTGAGAGTCAGGGAGAGGCAGTGGCATGAGAGTCAGGGAGAGGCAGTGGCATGAGAGGCAGTGGCATGAGAGTCAGGGAGAGGCAGTGGCATGAGAGGCAGTGGCGTGAGAGTCAGGGAGAGGCCACTGCCAGTGGCGTGAGAGGCAGTGGCATTAGATGCAGTGGCATTAGAGGCAGTGGCGTGAGAGGCAGTGACATTAGAAGCAGTGGCGTGAGAACAAGGCCCCTGCCGGCTGCAGGAGGAGCTGATGGTCACGTGGCCCTTGAGGCCCTGCGGCCCTGTGTGCTGACGTGTGGTGTGTTTCTGCAGACTGGAGAAGGTGCTGGACGCCATCACGGGTGCAGGTGAGAGACGAGGGACCAGGCGCTTCAGTCCCATAGTGCAGGGCCTCTCGGACCGCTCCATCCAGCTGCAGGTAGGAGTCCTCCCTGACCACGCAGGGGCACCACCCAACCCTCCCAACCCTCCGCTTCCTCCTGCTACAGCACCACCTGTCTGTCCTCCCCCCTGCTCAATCACCACCTGCCTTAACTTCCTCCACTAGGGCACCCCCCACCAGGACACCACCTGCCCCCACTAGAACCCACACACACTAGAGACCAATTGACACCCCACCTTGCACCACCCATCTGCCTCCACCCATGCCTGTCTGCCTGCAATCCTACAACCATGCTTGCATAGCCAGTCCGACTGTACTAAACAAAAATAAAATCAGACACAAACAAACGAGCAACATCTCTTAAAGCAACAACTACATCAGATGATTCATTTAAAGAGATCTTCAGGCTACCCAGTTACAGCTTTGAAATGATTACTAACATTTGGGCTTTGTAATAGGCAAAATTTAAACTAATAGCTCTATAGCATATGCTGAACTTTTACAACACAAAAGTTTTTTGAAATCCCGTATTTATGTTCTGCAGGGCTTTTACACGTTAATTAAAATTTCCGAGTGGGTGGACAGGCAGGCTCTGTTGACTGAAAGGGACGCTGTGAAATTCCCTGTAGAATAAAGCAGTCACAGTAGTTAGCACAGCCCCAGAGAGGAGCGGAGCAGTGTGGGTGTGCAGCTTCAACAGCACTGCAGTCTGAGATGTTCCTCCACTGGAGTCTGAGATGTTCCTTCACTGGAGTCTGAGATGTTCCTCCACTGCACTCATGTGTCTCCTCTCTAGCAGTCATTCAGTAGCCAGGCTACTAGTGATCGGTATACTGGATACAAAGGCATATGGTATTCTTGTTGTTTATAGTATACTACAACGGCATGTAGTATTCTTGTTGTTTATAGTATACTACAACGGCATGTAGTATTCTTGTTGTTTGTAGTATACTACAAACACATGTAGTATTCTTTGCCTTTGCTTGATAACATTGTCTGATGAAAAGGGAATTTGAGGTGGCCGACTCCCTGTGATGTGTGTGACGCCACCCGTGATGTCACGCGTGTGCATGTGCGTGAGTGAGTGGGTGGGTGTCTGGCACAAGGGCTGATGACTGCTCGCTGCTTTTCCTCACTAGACTGTGGCCCTTTGACCACGTGGTGGTGATCCTGAACACAGGCTGCTGTCAGGGCCTCTGGGGTGTGTGAGGAAAGCAGAGACATGAACCCACGTGTGCAGTGTTCACGCCACTCTGCCTGTGAGTGAGTGAGTGTGTGTGTGTGTGTGTGTTGAATGAGGGTGGTGTGAGTGGTGGTGTGTGTTGAATGAGGGTGGGGTGAGTGTTGGGGGAGAGGTGTGTGCTGAATGAGGGTGGGGTGAGTGTTGGGGTGGTGGTGTGTGCTGAATGAGGGTGGGGTGAGTGTTGGGGGAGAGGTGTGTGCTGAATGAGGGTGGGGTGAGTGTTGGGGAGAGGTGTGTGTTGGGGTGGTGGTGTGTGCTGAATGAGGGTGGGGTGAGTGTTGGGGGAGAGGTGTGTGCTGAATGAGGGTGGGGTGAGTGTTGGGGGAGAGGTGTGTGCTGAATGAGGGTGGGGTGAGTGTTGGGGTGGTGGTGTGTGCTGAATGAGGGTGGGGTGAGTGTTGGGGTGGTGGTGTGTGCTGAATGAGGGTGATGTGAGTGTTGGGGGAGAGGTGTGTGCTGAATGAGGGTGGGGTGAGTGTTGGAGTGGTGGTGTGTGCTGAATGAGGGTGGGTGAGTGTTGGGGTGGTGGTGTGTGCTGAATGAGGGTGGGGTGAGTGTTGGGGGAGAGGTGTGTGCTGAATGAGGGTGATGTGAGTGTTGGGGGAGAGGTGTGTGCTGAATGAGGGTGGGGTGAGTGTTGGGGTGGTGGTGTGTGCTGAATGAGGGTGGGGTGAGTGTTGGGGGAGAGGTGTGTGCTGAATGAGGGTGGGGTGAGTGTTGGGGGAGAGGTGTGTGCTGAATGAGGGTGGGGTGAGTGTTGGGGTGGTGGTGTGTGCTGAATGAGGGTGGGGTGAGTGTTGGGGGAGAGGTGTGTGCTGAATGAGGGTGATGTGAGTGTTGGGGTGGTGGTGTGTGCTGAATGAGGGTGGGGTGAGTGTTGGGGTGGTGGTGTGTGCTGAATGAGGGTGGGGTGAGTGTTGGGGGAGAGGTGTGTGCTGAATGAGGGTGATGTGAGTGTTGGGGTGGTGGTGTGTGCTGAATGAGGGTGATGTGAGTGTTGGGGGAGAGGTGTGTGCTGAATGAGGGTGGGGTGAGTGTTGGGGGAGAGGTGTGTGTTGAATGAGGGTGGGGTGAGTGTTGGGGTGGTGGTGTGTGCTGAATGAGGGTGGGGTGAGTGTTGGGGTGGTGGTGTGTACTGAATGAGGGTGGGGTGAGTGTTGGGGTGGTGGTGTGTGCTGAATGAGGGTGATGTGAGTGTTGGGGGAGAGGTGTGTGCTGAATGAGGGTGGGGTGAGTGTTGGGGAGAGGTGTGTGCTGAATGAGGGTGATGTGAGTGTTGGGGTGGTGGTGTGTGCTGAATGAGGGTGATGTGAGTGTTGGGGGAGAGGTGTGTGCTGAATGAGGGTGGGGTGAGTGTTGGGGAGAGGTGTGTGCTGAATGAGGGTGATGTGAGTGTTGGGGTGGTGGTGTGTGCTGAATGAGGGTGGGGTGAGTGTTGGGGTGGTGGTGTGTGCTGAATGAGGGTGGGGTGAGTGTTGGGGGAGAGGTGTGTGCTGAATGAGGGTGATGTGAGTGTTGGGGTGGTGGTGTGTGCTGAATGAGGGTGATGTGAGTGTTGGGGGAGAGGTGTGTGCTGAATGAGGGTGGGGTGAGTGTTGGGGGAGAGGTGTGTGTTGAATGAGGGTGGGGTGAGTGTTGGGGTGGTGGTGTGTGCTGAATGAGGGTGGGGTGAGTGTTGGGGTGGTGGTGTGTACTGAATGAGGGTGGGGTGAGTGTTGGGGTGGTGGTGTGTGCTGAATGAGGGTGATGTGAGTGTTGGGGGAGAGGTGTGTGCTGAATGAGGGTGGGGTGAGTGTTGGGGAGAGGTGTGTGCTGAATGAGGGTGGGGTGAGTGTTGGGGGAGAGGTGTGTGCTGAATGAGGGTGGGGTGAGTGTTGGGGTGGTGGTGTGTGCTGAATGAGGGTGGGGTGACTGTTGGAGTGGTGGTGTGTGCTGAATGAGGGTGATGTGAGTGTTGGCGGAGAGGTGTGTGTTGAATGAGGGTGGGGTGAGTGTTGGGGTGGTGGTGTGTGCTGAATGAGGGTGGGGTGAGTGTTGGGGTGGTGGTGTGTGCTGAATGAGGGTGGGGTGAGTGTTGGGGGAGAGGTGTGTGTTGAATGAGGGTGGGGTGAGTGTTGGGGGAGAGGTGTGTGCTGAATGAGGGTGATGTGAGTGTTGGGGGAGAGGTGTGTGCTGAATGAGGGTGGGGTGAGTGTTGGGGTGGTGGTGTGTGTTGAATGAGGGTGTGGTGAGTGTTGGGGGAGAGGTGGTGTGTGCTGAATGAGGGTGGGTGAGTGTTGGGGTGGTGGTGTGTGCTGAATGAGGGTGGGGTGAGTGTTGGGGAGAGGTGTGTGCTGAATGAGGGTGGGGTGAGTGTTGGGGGAGAGCTGTGTGCTGAATGAGGGTGGGATGAGTGTTGGAGTGGTGGTGTGTGCTGAATGAGGGTGGGGTGAGTGTTTGGGGAGAGATGTGTGCTGAATGAGGGTGGGGTGAGTGTTGGGGGAGAGGTGTGTGCTGAATGAGGGTGGGGTGAGTGTTGGAGTGGTGGTGTGTGCTGAATGAGGGTGGGGTGAGTGTTGGGGGAGAGGTGTGTGCTGAATGAGGGTGGGGTGAGTGTTGGGGTGGTGGTGTGTGCTGAATGAGGGTGGGGTGAGTGTTGGGGGAGAGGTGTGTGCTGAATGAGGGTGGGGTGAGTGTTGGAGTGGTGGTGTGTGCTGAATGAGGGTGATGTGAGTGTTGGGGGAGAGGTGTGTGCTGAATGAGGGTGGGGTGAGTGTTGGGGGAGAGGTGTGTGCTGAATGAGGGTGGGATGAGTGTTGGAGTGGTGGTGTGTGCTGAATGAGGGTGGGGTGAGTGTTGGGGGAGAGGTGTGTGCTGAATGAGGGTGGGGTGAGTGTTGGGGGAGAGGTGTGTGCTGAATGAGGGTGGGGTGAGTGTTGGAGTGGTGGTGTGTGCTGAATGAGGGTGGGGTGAGTGTTGGGGTGGTGGTGTGTGCTGAATGAGGGTGGGGTGAGTGTTGGGGAGAGGTGTGTGCTGAATGAGGGTGGGGTGAGTGTTGGGGGAGAGGTGTGTGCTGAATGAGGGTGGGATGAGTGTTGGAGTGGTGGTGTGTGCTGAATGAGGGTGGGGTGAGTGTTGGGGGAGAGGTGTGTGCTGAATGAGGGTGGGGTGAGTGTTGGAGTGATGGTGTGTGTTGAATGAGGGTGGGGTGAGTGTTGGAGTGGTGGTGTGTGCTGAATGAGGGTGGGGTGAGTGTTGGGGGAGAGGTGTGTGCTGAATGAGGGTGGGGTGAGTGTTGGAGTGGTGGTGTGTGCTGAATGAGGGTGATGTGAGTGTTGGGGGAGAGGTGGTCTGTATGGGGGGTGTCTGTTATCTTCCCTCAGCGGCTGCATTGCTAAGACTGTTTAAAGCCTCAGTATTGCAGTTTAATTGGTAGCAGAGGGAGGTGAGAAGAGAAGTGCTCTGTTCACTGTGGTCTCTGCCCCTTCTATAACATACACACACACACACACACACACACACACACACACACACACACACACACACACACACAAAGTGCTCTGTTCACTGTGGTCTCTGCCCCTTCTATAACACACACACACACACACACACACACACACACACACACACACACACACACACACACACACACACAAAATGCTCTGTTCACTGTAGTCTCTGTCCCTTCTTTAACACGCTGCCTGCCAACACAACATGGTCACGCATACACACACACACACACCCAAAAAATGCTGGTTTACCAATTGGGAATTGCAGTTGTAATCCTCTTGCTTCAAATATGACCCTTCTTGTCTGTGTTTCCCAGATAACAATCAACTCTGGACAACTGTGACAGTCAAAAGCAGGTGGTCCGGTCTTGGTTTGATTGATAGTGCAGTGTGATCACCCTGGTTCTGCCCCTCATTGCATGGCTGTAATATAGCAACATCTGGGCATATGGTTAAACTTCACACATGCCCAAGACCTTTTTTAGGGGCCCTTTCCAGCTTCGAGTAAAGAAAGCGTGTGAGATGCTTCTGAGACATAGACACCCCCCTGCAGGAGAGACAGCAGGGCGCACTTCTTCATAGCTGTACTGATACAGCGCCTGGTTCTTATGGGTCGTGGTAGTGCAGCCCGCTCATGTTTGACCTCATGAATCGATAGGCAGGCCCATTACTAATCTGATCAGTAGGACTACATAAAGGCTTTACTTAAGTGCATAGCTCATATCATTCTATTTCTCTCTTTCTCTCTCTCTTTCTCTCTCTCTCTCTCTCTGTCTGTCTTTCTATATCTATTGCTGAATAGCATCTTGCAATCAAAACACTTCATATTGTTAAGGTCTCTCTGGATGATTGATTGTATGATTGCACAAGCGTGCATATCTATAACCTGGTTGATGCTAATTCTAGCACCTGTGTATGATTATACCATAGGATTTGTCTCGAAATAATTGCCAACCTCTGGGGACTTCAGAGTGATGATCGCTTCTGTCAGTTCCATCTCTCAGTACACAGCCATGAAAGTGTGAGAATATGCACTGTTGGTTTTTAAAGGGGGGAATGTGCAGCACTATGAATGTACCATTACTGTCCTACCACACACACACACACACACACACACATGCACACACATACACTCACCATCCACTTTATTAGGTACACCAGTCCAACTGATCATCATTGCAAATGTCGAATCAGCCAATCACGTGGCAGCAACTCAATGCATTTAGGCATGTAGACATGACCAATATGATCTGCTGCAGTTCAAACTGAGCATCAGAATGGGGAATAAAGGTGATTTAAGGAACTTTGAACGTGTCATGGTTGTTGGTGCCAGACGATCTGGTCTGAGTATTTCAGAAACTGCTGATCTACTGGGATTTTCACGCACAACTATCTCCTAGGGTTTACAGAGAATGGTCCGAAAAAGGAAAATATCCAATGAGCAGCAGTTCTGTAGGTGCAAATGCCTTGTTGATGCCAGAGGTCAGAGGAGAATGGCCAGACTGGTTTGAGCTGATAGAACGGCAACAGTAACAACCAAGGCATGCAGAAGAGCATCTCTGAACGCGCACCATATTGAACCTTGAGGCGGATGGGCTACAGCAGCAGAAGACCACACCGGGAGTCAATCCTGTCAGCTAAGAACAGGAAACTGAGGTTACAGTTTGCACAATAGAAGATTGGAAAAACGTTGCCTGGTCTGATGAGTCTCGATTTCTGCCATGACATTTGGATGGTAGGGTCAGAATTTGGCATCAACAACATTAAAGCATGGATCCTGTGGTTCAGGCTGGTGGTGGTGGTGCAATGGTGTGGGAGATATTTTCCTGGCACACTTTGGGCCCATTAGTACCAATTGAGCATTGTGTCAATGCCACAGCCTACCTGAGTATTGTTGCTGACCATGTCCATTCCTTTATGACCACAGTGTACCCATCTTCTGATGGCTACTTCCAGCAGGATAACACGTCATGTCATGTCAAAGTGTGAATCATCTCAGACTGGTTTCGTGAACACGACAATGAGTTCACTGTACTTGAATGGCCTCCACAGTCACCAGATCTCAATCTAATAGAGCACCTTTGGGATGTGGTGGAAGGGGAGATTTGTGTCATGAAAGTGCAGCTGACAAATCTGCAGCAACTGAGTGATGTTATCATGTCAATATGGACCAGACTCTCTGAGGAAGTTTATCAGTACCTTGTTGAATCTATGCCACGAATAATTAAGGCAGTTCTGAAGGCAAAGGAGCTCCAACCCAGTACTAGCAAGGTGTACCTAATAAAGTGGACGGTGAGTGTATACACGCGCACACGCACACACACACACACACACACACACACACACACACACACACACACACGCAACTGAACGACTGAAGAATATATGATGGTCACTGAAAAGTAATCGAAGAAATTTTTCCTCAGGAGGGGGAGAATGTGCCTTGTAGATTGATGGAGGTGCAAATAAGAGTTCTTCTGCCCAAGAGCTGTGTGCTAACAGGGAGCTGTGTGCTAACAGGGAGCTGTGTGCTAACGGAACTGTTCAGTTCTGTTTGGCTAACCTGTAGTAGCAGACACTCCCGTGGGATCCAGCCTGTGGCCGCTACAAGCCCAGGGTTGTACGACAAACACAAACTCTGCTTGAATACATAACTCGAAAGATGGCTATTAGTTTCATTCCCAATACAACAGTATTTTTGTTCATCCATCAACTTTCTGCTACCATGTCTTAACACGTTTGTAATGCATAAAACCCATTCTGAAAATAAAACATTGTTGTAACCTTTAATTTCTGTATCAAAAATGGAAGTTCAAAGGCAGTGTTAGTGGGAGCTTTAGTATTCATAATGGGCCGTGGGAATTCCTCTGTTCTCTGTCCTGCTGATGCAGGGATGATGATTGTCCTTCAAGCTGAGTTTCTCCTGGGTTCTAATGAATCATGCAATACTGTGCAATACTGCAGCCAAACTACATCCTAAAAACCAGTTTTCACCTCCCCACAACACACAGCCATTAAGGTTTACTGTGTGGGGGTGAGGGGGTCTGGGTTTGAGGCTGTGTGCCTATGTGGGTGGGAGGGTGTGGATATGTAGTTGGGAGGGTGTGTGTGTGTGTGTGTGTGTGTGTGTGTGTGTGTGTGTGAAGGTGTGGGTAAGTGGGTGTGGCTGTCGGTGGAAGGGTGAAGGTGTGGATAAGTGGGTGAGGGTGTGGGTAAGTGTGTGTGCCTGTCAATGGAAGGGTGAGGGTGAGGGTGTGGCTGTGGGAGTGGGAGGTGTGTAGTAGCAGGGTGTGTGTGTGTGTGTATGTATGTGTGTGTGTGTGTGTGCGCGCGTGTGCGTGTGTGTGTGTATGGAGGTGTGCAGCAGGTTGCCCCTCCTGTGTAGTGTGGTATTGTGCTGGGGGGGGCAGGAGTGCTACAACATATGATGGGCCTCCAGCTGTAGGTTAGCGTATTTCCTGGCCTGCTGGGCGGAATATTAAAATCCAAAAATTGGAGCAAAAATGAAAGCATCGTAAGATAACTAGTGTTATAGTGTGGAAGTACAAATCGTTTGAAAATGAGCTTAAAATTGGAACTGCATAAAGAGGTTAAGACTTTTTTGCCTCTGGAAATGTTGCTGGTTTTGCTGTCTTGCCAGAGTCTCGGTTACACGATTCATCAGCAGATATTTGTGTGTGTCAGCACACAGTCAGAAATGAACTAATCACAAACTAAAAGCAGATGAGTTCCCTCCTGGCCAATGAAACGTCACGTTTGCTACCTGAGTGGACGTGTGACGTGGATCTCACTTATCTCTGTGGGAGGGGCACTAATAAAACGTCACGTTTGCTACCTGAGTGGACGTGTGACGTGGATCTCACTTATCTCTGTGGGAGGGGCACTAATAAAACGTCACGTTTGCTACCTGAGTTGACGTGTGACGTGGATCTCACTTATCTCTGTGGGAGGGACACTAATAAAACGTCACGTTTGCTACCTGAGTAGACATGTGACGTGGATCTCACTTATCTTTGTGGGAGGGGCACTAATAAAACGTCACGTTTGCTACCTGAGTGGACGTGTGACGTGGATCTCACCTATCTCTGTGGGAGGGGCACTAATAAAACGTCACGTTTGCTACCTGAGTGGACGTGTGACGTGGATCTCACTTATCTCTGTGGGAGGGACACTAATAAAACGTCACGTTTGCTACCTGAGTGGACGTGTGACGTGGATCTCACTTATCTCTGTGGGAGGGACACTAATAAAACGTTGCCGGGACGCTGAGGGCTGCTTACAGTATTCAAGACTTGAGAAGAACTGTGAAAAAGTTGCCACCAACATCAAATACCCGCGTTGGTGATGTGAAACATCTGACTGAGGCAGTGTTGGCCTTCCTGCCTTCAGTCTGCCCAGGGCCTGTTCAGGGCTTATTGAGATTTGTAATGAACACGCACACGCACACACACACACACACACACACACACACACACACACACACACACACACACACACACACACGGTGAAAGTGAATGTTCTCTCCTCTCCCTAGGTGGCTTGTATGCAGCTCATCAACGCCCTCGTTACGTCTCCTGATGAGTTGGACTTCAGGCTGCACGTGCGAAATGAGTTCATCCGCTGCGGCCTGCGTGAGATGCTGCCGGTAAGCGGCCTGTCAACTGCCTGTGTATTAATATTGAAATGAATTGTCCACTTGAGTGAAATATTGTAAAATAGTTCTGCGAATAATTTATGAGGTTCTGAGCAGAGGTCATCTGGCTGAATCAATAGCTACAGCAGTGGAATGGATTGGGCTCCCTCCCCTGTCTCTCTCCCGCTCCCCTCTCTCTGTCTCTCCCTCTCTCCTATCTCACTCGCTTTCTGTCTCTGTCTCTCTCCCTCTCCCTCTCTGTCTCTGTTCCTTTATCTTTGCCTTTTCACTCTTCCTCTCTCTTCTCTGCCGGTTATGTTCTTTCAGCATCAGAGAACAAACCGGACTGAACTACCCATACAAAACAGACACTGGGTGTATTAAATGAAATGGAGTGTGTGTCTGTGAGGGAGATTAATGCTGTGCTCCTGTCTTATTTATTATTCAAACGGAGGGCTGCCTCTCTTCTCTGCTACAGGACAGGATAATAGAGTGATGGGGAAAGTCTACAGACGAAAAGTAATAAGGAGAAAATGAAATTTGCCTTCTGCCAGTTTTTTTTTCCTGTCTTTTCCTCCCTCTCTCCCTCTGTCCACTCTCTCCCCCTCTCTCCATCTGTCCTTTGTTCTTTCTCCTTCCCTCAGTTTCTTCCTCTCACTCCTGTTTTCTTTCTGACTTTTTTACTTTTTATCTTCCGTCCTAATCTCTTTGTTGCTGTTTATTGTGTGCGTGTGTGCGTGTGTGTGTGTGTGTGTGTGTGTGCACGTGCGTGCATGTGTGTGTGTCCACACAGACTCTGGGAGCTGTCAGGAATGAGGCTCTGGACATCCAGCTGAAGGTCTTTGAGGAACATAAGGAGGAGGACATGATTGAGTTCTCCCATCGCTTGGAGGACATCAGAAGTGAATTTGAATATCCTTTTGACAGCTGTACACGTGCACACACACACACACACACACACACACACACACACACACAGGTGTAAACCACATTACTAAAATGGCCTCTCCCGTTTTCTTTCTCTCTCTGTCTTTTTGACCCTCAGGGGACTTTTTAATCTCCAGCAATAATGTGCTGGTCATACACTGACCAGGCCAGCGTGGGTAATGTGTTTCCAGTAGACACATTGATTTTATTTTCTTAGATTTAATTCCACCCATAAATCATTCTCGTGCAGGCCTTTTTGTCAGAGCAATGTATTAAAGGTCTCCGGTAGTGTCAGCTCTGATCAGAAGAACTTCATCTGTGTGTTTTGTGGGTTTATGTGTGTGTGTGTGTGTGTGTGTGTGGTGGGTAAGTGTGTAAGTATACCTTTTTCTTCAATCAGTATTGCCGTTCATCATCCACCCAATCCCACTGTATTTGGAGCGGTGTGTGTGTGTGTGTGTGTGTGTGTGTGTGCCCGCGTGAGCTATGTTCCTTAACCCCCCGTGTACCGAGGCGGGAGACGTGTTTAATGTGGTGTACAGTATGGTGAAGGACACAGACGCTGAGGAGCACTTCCTCTCCATCTTGCAGCACCTCATGCTCATCCGAAATGACTACTTTGTGCGGTGAGTCTTAAAAAAAGGGCTCGCCGAAAAGGAAGAACATTAAACGTGATGGAGGGTCTCTCAGAGGGAGAGAGGGAGAAGGAGGGGGAGAGAGAGAGAGAAGGAGGAGAGAGAGCAAGAGAGGAGAGGAGAGAGACAGAGCAAGAGAGGGGTAGAAGGAGAGAAGGAGAGTGGAGGAGAGAGTAAGAGAAATGGAGTGAGAGACGGCAGGAGAGACTTTGGCTTTTCTATGTTCATTAGATTTACTCTAGGAAGAGAAAATACCAAGAGACATGTTCTCAAAAAAGTAAAATATTTAAAACAAGCGAATCAAATCACTAGGAAAGTGTCGCCATCCATTCCCACAACCCAGCCTTTCTATCGACATTCATTACACAAAACGTGTTTGTCATTTCTGAACCTCTAAACAACCTCACAGCGCTAATGTCTCAGCCCTCTGACTTCAGTCTGGAAGACTTCCAAATGCCTACTTTTGCTTGTCCAACCAAAATATTAATCGGTGAGTAACTCTCCTAATGAATGCTGAAATATTTACAACCTAAAATCAACACTGTCCCCTTGAAATGTGGACCGAGGCTCACGTGGATCAAGGCTACCACAGGTCTCTCCCCTCACCTCCCCACGGGTCTCTCCCCTCACCTCCCCACGGGTCTCTCCCATCACCTCCCCACAGGTCTCTCCCCTCACCTCCCCACGGGTCTCTCCCATCACCTCCCCACAGGTCTCTCCCCTCACCTCCCCACGGGTCTCTCCCATCACCTCCCCACGGGTCTCTCCCCCCACAGGTCTCTCCCCTCACCTCCCCACAGGGCTAATGTACAGCCTCCTTCATGAAAGGTGTTTCTTTTCAGAAATCTATAGTGTGGATAGACAGGAGGGAGGGAGGGAGGGAGAGAGAGAGAGAGAGAGAGAACCATGTTCAAAGGCAAAAACTACCTTTCCTTGCCACAGTTGTTCTTTTTTAGTCAGAACTTTTTAAACACAATCAGCTGTGAGCCGTATAAACCGTATAAACCCCGTGTAATTGTCAGCTACGTGGCTGGTTTGATAATACGCTCTCTACAAAGGCCTTCTGTGTTTTGCATGCCCTAATGGCTTTTTGGTCTTGTCAGGCCCTGCGATGTGTCGTGCTGGAGAGTTTCTGTCCTGACAGGAGCTGTGTGCTAAACGCACTAAAGATAGCAAGAGCCATCTGCAGAAGGGGCATCAAACAGTGTGTCTTAAACCTGCTCTTTCAGGCCTTCAGCTGCCATGCAGAGTAAAGAGTCATCTCCACCGGTTTACCCAGCGTCTCTGTAACTCCACACACACACCGTCGTGGTGCTTGTTGCAGGCTGCCGCTTGCGACCTGCTCTTTCTGCATTGGTGTTTGTCACCATCTCTCACTCCAGAAGCTAATCTGTGTGTGTGTGAGTGAAAATCTTCACACATGCGTGGGGTTCCTGTGCAAACTAAATTCACTCTCGTCCACTTTCCTGTATATCTGTAGTTATTTCATCAGATTCTATTTATCGGTTCTGATTGTGCCTAATAGCTTCACCTTCGCCCTTATCACTTTAAATTACCCTAACCCCTAATCCGTAACCCCTAACCCCTAACCCCTAACCCCTAATCCCTAACCCCTTGCCCTGTGGTTGGGAGACTGTGTTGTTTTCTGAGCTCTGCTCTGTTGCTGGGCTGGTCTCTGAATCTCCAGGTGACATTGTCCAACAAAGAGAATGAGCCAGCTTTCATCTTCCTCTCATCTCACAAACACTCACCTCAGCTCCGTTTTCCTCTTTCCTCTTTGTCTTCTCTCTCTCTCTCTCTCTCACACACACACACACACACACACACACACACTCTCTTTGTCCCTCCTCTTTTCACATTATTTAGTTATTTTTGCTTTTTTCATTTTATAGTTTTTGGTCACAGAAGGTGTTCGTGTGTTTGCCAGGAGCAGATTATGTGTGCTTGCATGTGCGCGCACATTTGTGCACGTGTGTAAATAACACCTTGTCTTGATCAGAAGGCTCTCTTGGGGGAGTCCGAGCATTCAGAGCCTCTAAGTGTGATTAGTTTCCTCTTCCTGTGGTTCTCCACGCCACCCTAAGGTCTCCAGGAGGGATGACCGTTCGCCACCGCAGCCTGTTCACACTCCACACACTACTGCTCACCAGGTTCCTCTGAACAGTTCTTCTTTGCTTTATATCCAGACTACATTCCACTGTGTCCACAGTGTATTTGATTAATATTTAACATGCACTGGCAGGCAATCACTCTCTTAGACCTTCCATTAACTAATGTAACCAGTAATTGGGTCTTTCTGCTCCTGAACCACTCTGTTTAAACTCCCTGGTTTATAATGGTGTTTGTAAGGGGATGCTCCCCTCAGCTCCCTGCTAATGGGGCCGGTCTAACCGAGCGGGGGCTCTGAGTGACTCCAGGACCCCTCCTGGCTCTGGGGCTGGATCGTTCTCTCACGCTGGAGCTGGTTACCCACTGACGCTGCTCTTCATCTTTCCTCTGTAGCCTGCCTAACGCATCCCGCCTCCGCTCCCAGAGTTCAGGTCGACAGTATATTCATTTCCTCTACCAGAGGAAAATAAACTCTTTACTTGAGTTAAATTAGCCATCCTGCTAGCTGGCTTCTTTAATATTTATTTAGTAACTCATGAACTTGGTCTTCTGCGCACTGTTTTGACGGTGCTGTTGAGGTTGAGGTTACTCTCCTGTTGCGGTAGTGTATTCCACACGGGCCGACTGAATGGCTCTGGCCTGCTGGTACCGGTGCTGTTTAAATCCCCCCTGTTGCTCCCCTGCCAGCAGGTGTCAGTGATGAGTAGGTAGATGAAGGCTCTCCTCTCAGCCACAGGCCTTGCTCTTGAGATTAAGTGGATCGTGCTCTTTATTGATTTCGTGTGAGTGCCATAAATTGTGTCCGCTGCCCCTAAGCTATGGCGTGTCTTGTTAAATTCTTATCCCGAATCAAGGTCTCCTCAACCTTCGCCATCAGTCGTCGCCCCCCCCCCCCCATGACCACCAAGGTAAGTAGCGGGTTCTGCCTTCACGCAGCCTGACTGGGCCTTATAAAGGCAGGCTAATTGTGTGTTGACTATGGCAAGGGGCGGAGCAAGGGGCGGGACCTGCTGCATGCCGATCCTGCCACACCTGAGACACACCTGATGCATTGAGAGCCTTCATGTCTCCGGCTGCCCTTATAAATGCCCGACGTTTATTGTCTGTCTCTTTCCACCTGCCTGGTTTAAGTGTAGAGGGAGCCTTCAGCACAAACGGGAACACTTTATTGGATATTTCATAAGTCCAGTAGATTTTGCTGGGCTAATGTATTTTCTTTCTTCTCTGTGTTGAAGGCCATATTCCTGATAGCAGTCATGGTAAATGCAAACTTTGCCTCTCTCTCCTTTAGCCCCCAGTACTTCAAGATCATAGACGAGTGCGTGTCTCAGATCGTACTACACCGCACTGGCACAGACCCAGACTTCTCTTACCGCAAGCGTCTGGATGTGGACTTCAGCCACCTTCTAGGTTTGTGTGTGAGGGAGAGAGAGACATTTAAAGTGTGTGTAGTGGGGGATTGTAAGTGTGAATTGCACTCATGAGTGTGTGTGAAAGAGGACTGCTCATGCTTCTTGTGTGTGTGTTGGGATGGGTGTGTGTTTTCAGAGGTGTGTGTTGATAAGGCACGGGCAGACGAGTATGAACAAAAGGCCTTGGAGTTATCTCAGAAGGTAAACGTCTCTCCTCTGTCCCTCACTCTTCTGTGTCTCATCACCACCCCTGTGTCTGTTCTCTCTCTCTCTCTCTCTTTCTCTCTCTCCCTCTCTCCCTCTCCTCCTCTATCTGTAGTTTACTGCTCTGCTGACCTCATCCCAGCACCTGTATTGAAGAATGTGGTCTTTGAACGAACATTCAATAAAGCACCTTTTAACTTTCCTTAATTAAAGGCAGAGTACTAGAAATCGTTCAAACAGCCATTTGTAATTAACAGTACGCTGAGATTAAAAAGGCGACTGCTATTGATTATTCCGAGCACACCTTTGTTAATTGCAGTCAGAAAGCAGCATAGTGGTGGAGAGTTGAGCTACCGCACACAGGCCTCAACCCCCCGCCGCACCTCTCACTCCCACCTCTTCCAAGGCTCCAGAGACCAAACAAACAACGCCGTTACGCCTCACACTAGTCGAAGTTGAAGTGGAAAAACATGGACTTGGAGTTTTTACCAACATGCTGAAGTGCTTGGTGGATTTTTTATTCTTCTCTTGGTGCATTTCATCCCTCCACCATCACTTCAGCGTTTACCAAGTGTTGTTCCAGACACGCTGATAACACAGCTGTGCCTCCTTCTGGCTTCCCTGTGTTCTTTTACACACTGCGTGTGCCGCCTGAAATGATCCGGACGTGTGTGTGTGTGTGTGTGTGTGTGTGGCCCATGGCCTTGTTTAATGAACCAGTGTGATGCTCCTTTTGACCTCCAGTTTGATGAAGAGATCCTGGGCAGACAGGACGCCCTAGCCCAGCTGCTGAAGAAGGACCAGGCCATCACCGAGCTGCAGGCCGAGCTCCGGGCCTTCAGATCTCAGGTAGTGTCTCCATGTCTCCTTCTCCGCATCATCTCTCACCACCCGTCTCACCGTTCGCCTCCTACTCCATGTATATATCAACCGTTATCATCTCATTTCTTCTCCTCTTTTTCCTTCCCGGCCCACTCTAGTCTTCTCTCCCTCTTTTACCAGGTCCGCCGTGCTCAGACTTGGTCTGGGACAGGTAAGGGACAGTCAGGGCGCTGATGCAGCATTAGAAGTTGCCACCTCAGAAGGTCCTGGTCAGATAACAGTGGACACCTCCGTCCAGTCTGTGGATTGTAGATCACTGCTAGGCCTCTCACGTGACCCAGCGATACGCTTTCATCTGCTTCATTAAGAATTGTTATTAATGCTACATTTACGAGGCTTTGAGGGCTTTAGTCTGTTAATCTGAAGCAGACACAGAAAGCATGGCTTTCTAGATGCGGTGTCTTTTGAATGATGGTGTTTTATCTGCTGATCCGCGTCTCCCGTGTCTGGCTAATCCGTCTGTTTTTGGACATTCCAGGAAGCAAAACGCAGTCACGTCCTGCCTGTATTTCAGGCCTGTGTCTGGATTCCCTCTTTGAAAGTGATTTTGGTGGGAAATCTGGTGCTGCATGCGTTAAGGCAATTAATTTTTATGCTTCTGCAAAAGTTTAATTGGAGCGTGCAGACGTTTTGTTTTGCCAGGTTTTTAATTAGCCTGTCAGTGGGTTTCTGTGACTGGAGTCAGACTCGTGCAAGTAGTGTCAAGCTAAAGCGCGGAGGTGAATGTAAAACATGCTGAATTCTGCGTGACGTGACAGAAGGCGTTTTCTCTTGTCTTCCTTTCTGTGTTTTACACCTCTTTCTTCAGTGATCAGCAGCTGAAGGCATGGCTGTGGGGCCCGGATCTGAGGGGCTACGGCAGAGAGTCCCTCACCCTTCTGTGGCTCTTTGTTTGGTAGTGGGACGGTCAGGTTGTGGTAGTGGGGCGGTCAGGTTGTGGTAGCGGGACGGTCAGGTTGTGGTAGCGGGACGGTCAGGTTGTGGTGGTGCGGCGGTCAGGTTGTGGTAGTGGGCCGGTCAGGTTGTGGTAGTGCGGCGGTCAGGTTGTGGTAGTGGGGCAGTCAGGTTGTGGTAGTGGGACGGTCAGGTTGTGGTAGTGGGGCAGTCAGGTTGTGGTAGTGGGCCGGTCAGGTTGTGGTAGCGGGACGGTCAGGTTGTGGTAGTGGGGCAGTCAGGTTGTGGTAGTGGGCCAGTCAGGTTGTGGTAGTGGGCCGGTCAGGTTGTGGTGGCGGGGCGGTCAGGTTGTGGTGGCGAGACGGTCAGGTTGTGGTGGCGAGACGGTCAGGTTGTGGTGGCGGGACGGTCAGGTTGTGGTGGTGGGGCGGTCAGGTTGTGGTGGTGGGGCGGTCAGGTTGTGGTGGCGAGACGGTCAGGTTGTGGTGGCGAGACGGTCAGGTTGTGGTGGCGGGACGGTCAGGTTGTGGTGGTGGGGCGGTCAGGTTGTGGTGGTGGGGCGGTCAGGTTGTGGTAGTGCGGCGGTCAGGTTGTGGTAGTGCGGCGATCAGGTTGTGGTGGTGGGGCGGTAAGGTTGTGGTGGTGGGGCGGTAAGGTTGTGGTAGTGGGACGGTCAGGTTGTGGTGGTGGGGCGGTCAGGTTGTGGTAGTGGGGCGGTCAGGTTGTGGTAGTGGGGCGGTCAGGTTGTGGTAGTGGGGCGATCAGGTTGTGGTGGTGGGGCGGTAAGGTTGTGGTTGTGGTGGTGGGGCGGTAAGGTTGTGGTGGTGGGGCGGTCAGGTTGTGGTGGTGGGGCGGTCAGGTTGTGGTAGTGCGGCGGTCAGGTTGTGGTAGTGCGGCGATCAGGTTGTGGTGGTGCGGCGGTAAGGTTGTGGTGGTGGGGCGGTAAGGTTGTGGTAGTGGGACGGTCAGGTTGTGGTGGTGGGGCGGTCAGGTTGTGGTGGTGGGGCGGTCAGGTTGTGGTAGTGGGGCGGTAAGGTTGTTGTAGTGGGGCGGTAAGGTTGTTGTAGTGCGGCGGTCAGGTTGTGGTGGTGCGGCGGTCAGGTTGTGATGGCGGGACGGTCAGGTTGTGGTGGCGGGACGGTCAGGTTGTGGTGGCGGGACGGTCAGGTTGTGGTAGTGGGACGGTCAGGTTGTGGTGGTGGGGCGGTAAGGTTGTGGTAGTGGGACGGTCAGGTTGTGGTAGTGGGACGGTCAGGTTGTGGTGGTGGGGCGGTCAGGTTGTTGTAGTGGGCCGGTCAGGTTGTGGTGGTGCGGCGGTCAGGTTGTGGTAGTGGGACGGTCAGGTTGTGGTGGTGCGGCGGTCAGGTTGTTGTAGTGGGGCGGTAAGGTTGTTGTAGTGGGGCGGTAAGGTTGTTGTAGTTGGGCGGTCAGGTTGTTGTAGTGGGGCGGTAAGGTTGTTGTAGTGGGGCGGTCAGGTTGTTGTAGTGGGCCGGTCAGGTTGTGGTGGTGCGGCGGTCAGGTTGTGGTGGCGAGACGGTCAGGTTGTGGTGGTGCGGCGGTCAGGTTGTGGTAGTGGGACGGTCAGGTTGTGGTAGTGGGACGGTCAGGTTGTTGTGGTGCGGCGGTCAGGTTGTGGTGGCTGGACGGTCAGGTTGTGGTGGCGAGACGGTCAGGTTGTGGTGGCGAGACGGTCAGGTTGTGGTAGCAGGACGGTCAGGTTGTGGTGGCGAGACGGTCAGGTTGTGGTGGCGAGACGGTCAGGTTGTGGTGGCGGGACGGTCAGGTTGTGGTAGCGGGGCGGTCAGGTTGTGGTGGCGAGGCGGTCAGGTTGTGGTGGCGGGGCGGTCAGGTTGTGGTAGCGGGACGGTCAGGTTGTGGTAGCGGGGCGGTCAGGTTGTGGTAGCGGGGCGGTCAGGTTGTGGTAGCGGGACGGTCAGGTTGTGGTAGTGTTGCGGTCAGGTTGTGGTAGTGCTGTGGTCAGGTTGTGGTAGCGGGACGGTCAGGTTGTGGTAGCGGGACGGTCAGGTTGTGGTGGCGGGACGGTCAGGTTGTGGTGGCGGGACGGTCAGGTTGTGGTGGCGGGACGGTCAGGTTGTGGTGGCGGGACGGTCAGGTTGTGGTAGCGGGACGGTCAGGTTGTGGTAGCGGGACGGTCAGGTTGTGGTAGTGCTGCGGTCAGGTTGTGGTAGCGGGACGGTCAGGTTGTGGTAGCGGGACGGTCAGGTTGTGGTGGCGTGGCGGTCAGGTTGTGGTAGCGGGACGGTCAGGTTGTGGTAGCGGGACGGTCAGGTTGTGGTAGCGGGACGGTCAGGTTGTGGTAGCGGGACGGTCAGGTTGTGGTAGCGGGACGGTCAGGTTGTGGTGGTGTGGCGGTCAGGTTGTGGTGGCGGGACGGTCAGGTTGTGGTAGCGGGACGGTCAGGTTGTGGTAGTGCTGCGGTCAGGTTGTGGTAGCGGGGCGGTCAGGTTGTGGTGGTGCGGCGGTCAGGTTGTGGTAGTGCTGCGGTCAGGTTGTGGTAGCGGGGCGGTCAGGTTGTGGTGGTGCGGCGGTCAGGTTGTGGTAGTGCTGCGGTCAGGTTGTGGTAGCGGGGCGGTCAGGTTGTGGTAGCGGGACGGTCAGGTTGTGGTGGTAGCGGGACGGTCAGGTTGTGGTAGCGGGACGGTCAGGTTGTGGTGGTAGCGGGGCGGTCAGGTTGTGGTGGTAGCGGGGCGGTCAGGTTGTGGTGGCGGGGCGGTCAGGTTGTGGTGGCGGGGCGGTCAGGTTGTGGTGGCGGGACGGTCAGGTTGTGGTGGCGGGACGGTCAGGTTGTGGTGGCGGGACGGTCAGGTTGTGGTAGCGGGACGGTCAGGTTGTGGTAGCGGGACGGTCAGGTTGTGGTAGTGCTGCGGTCAGGTTGTGGTAGCGGGACGGTCAGGTTGTGGTGGTAGCGGGGCGGTCAGGTTGTGGTGGTAGCGGGGCGGTCAGGTTGTGGTGGTAGCGGGGCGGTCAGGTTGTGGTGGTAGCGGGGCGGTCAGGTTGTGGTAGTGTTGCGGTCAGGTTGTGGTAGTGTTGCGGTCAGGTTGTGGTAGTGCTGCGGTCAGGTTGTGGTAGCGGGACGGTCAGGTTGTGGTAGCGGGACGGTCAGGTTGTGGTAGCGGGACGGTCAGGTTGTGGTAGCGGGACGGTCAGGTTGTGGTAGCGGGACGGTCAGGTTGTGGTAGCGGGACGGTCAGGTTGTGGTAGTCTGGTTGTCATGTCAGGTTATCACTGGCTCCTTGCCTCTCTTGCTGCCACGTCGCTGTCTTGGCCAGATGAGTTTCTTTATTTAAACATTTTTGTCACCAGGTGAATGTACAGTATGAAAAGGCTTCAGGGAACTTTATCTACAGTTAAACTCATTTATACTGTACCGAACTCCTAAACACTGTACCAAACACATCTAAACACTGTGGCTTGGTTGTTTTTTTTTTTAATGGTGTATTAAGTTCTAAATTTTTACATGTCTTTAATATTAACTTTCTTACTTTATGTCATCTTAATTCTCTAGCTCCACCCGCTGGCCTCATCTCTGTAGCTCCACCCACTGACCTTATCTCTGTAGCCCCACCCACTGGCCTCATCTCTGTAACTCCACCCACTGACCTTATCTCTGTAGCCCCACCCAATGGCCTGATCTCTGTAGCTCCACCCACTGACCTTATCTCTGTAGCCCCACCCACTGGCCTCATCTCTGTAACTCCACCCACTGACCTTATCTTTGTAGCTCCACCCACTGGCCTCATCTCTGTACCTCCACCCACTGGCCTCTTCTCTGTAGCTCCACCCACAGGTCTTGCTAATAGCTCCACCCTCGGGACTCATCTCTCTTGGGTTTTTTTTTCCTCTGTGGGATCCGCTGAGCCTGGACATGTTAAAACCTTTTTAAACGGGCTTGGGCCACGGCAAGCCAGCTTGATTTTAATCCTGCATTGCTGCTCTGATTGGTCGAACAGATCTAGTCACTGATTAACTTGTTTTCTAAAAGGTCCTTATGGCGCCTTTACAAATGACTTTGGAGAGAGAGCGATTCCAGCCGGAGTATAACAATCAATACAACAGGGGGATTAAACGCTGGGGTCATCGGGATAAATGACCTTAAGGTGTCAAATTCACTGGCTGTTGCTTCAGTCTTTGAAATATGTGACATTTTGTTGGAGTTTATTCATTTGCTGCATCTGTTTAAGGCTGTATTTATTTGTAGTTAGTGAAGTGTGTGTGAGGTGCTGCGTAGCCTGGCTCTCTGTCCAGGTTGAAGCAGTGTTCTTTTATTCTCTCCCCTGCTAATCCCTAATCCCTAAGCCCTTAGGCTGACATGACAAATAGAGCATCATCTGAGCAGTTTGTTTGATCAATTGCTTTTTGGCTCTCTGAGCCACCGTCGATAGAGCCAATCAATTGTTAAGTAATGGGGCCGAATGAGAGAAGTCAAAGTTTGGAATACGGGTAGTTAAACTGATCCATCTCTCCGGGTGGCGATCGTTGGCATCTCAGCAAAGCCTTAATCAGCTGGTCAATGTGTCAGATATATGGTGCTGTCACTCATTCCTCCTCTTTACCCGTGAATTATCACACAGGCCAGCATGCTTAGTGTTTGAA
>NW_027507359.1:0-45794 GCF_052324685.1 Brachyhypopomus gauderio | reverse complement strand
GGAGCATATGTTTTTCCATCTCAATATTTACAAAGTTTTTGCATGGACACTAGAAACTGGATTAATCTCAAACTTCTTTCTTTTGATACCATTATACTTCAGTTCGAATTTCTCTGATTCCATAAATTCACTACCATAAGTGGAGTGGTTAAAAGGCTGTTCTCTTTATGAATGAATATTATTCTTTATTAAGTAGATTTAAAAACTATGCTAGAATCATCTCACGCCAGATTTCTCTAGAAATCTATAGTTCTAATCTCATTATATGGCTTTGCTCCTCTGTTTTATGTATGTACTGTATGTGTATATGCATATGTGTATTATTGTTATTATTATTATTATTTGTCTACTGTCAACGTGTCATTATTTTGCCAGCACAAGTTCATTTAAAATTACATTGATTCTACAGGGCCTATGCTGACTTTGGTCATTCTCCTGTAGAGAAATTTGTTTGTTTGTTCAGCACCGAAAGCAAGTGTTTCCTGTAGGTAGTTGTTGATCCTTCAACAACTATAGCCATTTTACGTGAATGTCGTCATCTCAGATGTGCATTGCTAAATTGCCAGTCATGCACAGAAAATTTCAGGATGCATGGCTTGAAATGACATTCAGTCTTTTGAATTTGCGTTGTATTAACATCGTTTTTTGATAACATATTCAGGGGTAAGAGTAGGTAAATGCTGGCAGGTGCTGTCCTTGAATTTGAGGAAGTTGGTCCTGGAAAGTCATTGAAAGGTCCTTGAATTTTATGTTAACCAAGGTGTGGGAACCCTGTCTGACATTCCTGGCATATTAGCATCTGTAATAGAGGTTCTAAAATAAAACAAACCAAGGAATATGGTATTGAAGTGAATCAATATGTTCCCCCAACTGTCTACTTCAGTTTGAGCCATGAATTATCATTTCCCTATATGTACAACCTGAGATATCTAGTTTTATAGTGGACTATGTCGGGAATCTGAGGAATTTTTAAAATGTCCGCCTGGAATGTGTGCACAAT
Organism: Brachyhypopomus gauderio; assembly: GCF_052324685.1. NCBI lineage: Eukaryota > Metazoa > Chordata > Actinopteri > Gymnotiformes > Hypopomidae > Brachyhypopomus > Brachyhypopomus gauderio. Next base: position 44,794 of record NW_027507359.1, on the reverse strand, counting down.
AGAGTTAAAATGATCTAAAAAGATGAGCTTCTGAACAAAAATACTGGATATGACTGATTCGTTTTTGATCAGTGTATCTTAATAATCCATCTACTGTCTTTGCAGGTTTGCAACCTACAACCACCTGATGGCCTTCTGGGAACTGATTGAACCTGCAACACATCAGATGATACGGGTCACCAACTCCAAACCTACTTTCTTAATTGGAATGGCACCCCATAGTGCCATAACCTTTGTGTCTGGACTCTATGCTGGGTCTATTAGTGACAGGGAGATGTTCAGACAGTCAGGAATTATTCCTCTACTTACCCATGACATGGCAATAATGGTGGATAAGGGCTTCCTGGTAGACGATCTTGTACCATGTAAGATCCACAGGCCAGTTTTCCTGAAAAGGTGCACACGAATGTCTGCACATGACGTAAAACACACACAGTCCGTAGCCAGGCTCAGGGTACATGTTGAACGGTGCATCCGACAAGTAAAGGAGCACAAATTGTTTGACACCGTCATCCCCATGTCTATTTCAGGCAGCATAAATCAGCTATTTACTGTATCTTGTCTGCTTGTGAACTATCAGAATGGACCACTTGTAAAGACATGGAGCAAATTTTAGAATGTATGCATTTAAATATCGAAAATATGTAAATATGTTTTGATGCTTTATTATTACTGGTCTTAATAACCTGCTGTAATAAACCTTGGCTTGGAGAATCAAAAATCCTTCTCATATTTTTTTTATGTCTGCACTTAAAGGAAGACATAAAAACAGTGGAATTAATCCATTGACAGAAAAAACAAACAAATCACTTCTTAATGAACAACAGATAATTAATCTGACACTATACAGGTAATCATTGTATTTATGTTTTACTGCAAACACTTTTGTATGTAATGGTAAAAGAAAAAATGATCCGCTTTTTCTCTAATGGTGTGCATCACTTCTTGATTTTTGTAAACTCGCTCAACTAGTGTGTCCTCCTGAGCACACACAACAAAATCACACCATTCTAAACCAGTCAAGAGGATCTGTCCCTGAACTTGCCAGCAGTACTTGTGTTGCCTCCGAAGTTTCAAAGCACCGCTTGACATTTTCAGATAGGGGCAGTCCACATAACTCTGAATGTTGGGGCATTTGACTTCTAAGAGTCCAAATGGTGGATTCTCAGAGGGATCGAAGATTACTCCATCAGGGGAACAACCCAGCCATGGAGCATCAGGGTGAATGACAAACCCACATGGTGAATAATTCACATTTTTCAGAATGCAGTACTCTTGAACTGCAACTGGCTCCATATGAATTCCTCCCCTCATGTCCTTGGTCTGGACAGTTCCCCTGTAGATTCTCTCTGCCAAATTCTCTGCAGAAGTATGTCCTCGAACATGGTTTGCCTCATGGAAACGTGTTTGGCTGTGGGGCCGGATCCAGACCTTCTGTTCTCAGGTGAGCCGGATCAGTAACTACAAATCAACTCCAAATATTTAGCTTTATTTTTCAGTACTATGCTTTATCATTCAGCCTACATTTTTAGCCTACCCTACATATTATAATCATGGATGAAAAGGGATCTTTTCTAAGCACAACACATTAAAACAATGAAAAAAAAAAGATTTTCATGTTTGACGGTGAATGTGTTAACAACTGGTTTATTTTAACAGTTGAGTGAATGCAGTTTTATACCTGAAGCAACTCACCACATTAACAAACTCAAGTGGGAGCTATGAAAAAAATATTTTCGCCTTAATAGTCATACTGCTTTGAAATAAATAAAAAAATAAATACAAATAAAAGTTATAGCAGTGCATGGGTAATAAAATTAGACTACATCAGATCAAACTACTAGGCTGGGCCTACTGAAGCTGAGAACATACTGCACAATATTAATTATCTTTAATATGAAACCAGATGAATCTTATTTTTAATGATCTGTATTCATGAGTGCAAACAAATTTCGTGTCATCACACTTTTTTTCTCTCTCTCTCACTGCATTCCTGCAGTCTACTTGCTGCTGCTGGCTCCTGTAACTTGGCATCTTTTTGCCTTCACAAGTGCATCGATATTAGGTGTCAAATCCTGAGTAGCAGCACATTTAACAATGTCATTCAAGTGTTTATTTGTTAACCTTGAGCGCTGCTTTGTTTTATTATTGTTCATTACAGAGAACACCTGTTCACAAAGATAAGTAGTCCCAAACATGGATAGAACTTATGCAGCCATGGCTGTTAATTTGGGGTAACCTGGCACGAGATATTGATAAAACGTATTCATTTCCACGGACCCAAATTTATCCTTCATAGCAGAATCGCTTCATAGCGGAATTGCATCCTTTGACTGAAGCTTTAACTCGTGTCAGTGCTGCATGCTGTCATTTACTGCCCTCTAGCGACCAGAGAGAGCATTTGATTTGTATTCATTTTTTAAAAATCACAACTTTTGATAGAAATGAGCTAGAGACTTGCTTCATTTTTTGACATACTCAGAAATTTATGCCGGGCCGTATTAAATAATCCAACGGGACGGGTCCGGCCCGCGGGCCCTATGTTTCACATGCCTGCTGTACATGTTACTCTCATCTTTCTCAGACCATGCCATTCTTCACATCAACTCTGCTCCTGTGTTGCAGCTTCAATCCTCTGGCCCATGCTCAATCACACTTCCAGGGACTTAACATGCACTTCTTCCTCTTCTCACAAAACATACGCACATTCTCATCGTCCCAGCCTATAGTTTTGGATAGCAAGGGGTGCTTCAGTGGGGGCACCTGGGATGTTCACAATTTCTCTCACTGCTGCTGGCTTATGATGGAATGAAACCACACTCCCTGCCTCTACAGGCCCAAAAGCACATTCAACTAATGGGACTGCAGTTCACATGCCCATTGTTGTAACCAGAGGGGCAATTACAGGACTAAAACTTCTTATAGACCTCTGACACTCTTAGCATGGCAACATTGGGCATTTCTCCATCCAAACGCTTTATAATGTGAACTTCTGAAAAATATTAAAAGCAAAAACGTGTATAACCATTAAATCAAATTACTGCCACAATATAATCTAAACTTCATTACACATCACATGGATCAAAGGTAATATTTTTTTATTTTTTTATTTGCCTTTATTTAACCAGGTTAGTCCCTTGAGATACAAGATCCCTTTTACAAGAGAGACCTGGCCAAGAGAGACCGAGCAGCAGCACAAATTACAACATTCAAGATACATTCAAAATCTCACATAAAATTTATTAAAACACGCACACACAGATGATCTGGACCTGACTGATTTTATCAGAGTCTTGAATCTGTTCAAAGAAACAAGGTCCTTGATTTTTATATCAGCCTGTAACCGGTTCCATGTGTATGGAGCAGCAAAACTAAAAGCAGTCTTTCCTAGCTCTGTTCGAGCTCTAGGAACAGCAAGTTGCAAAAACTCACTCGAACGAAGACTGAGCAGACTTTGCCTTCTATTCAGAAGACAACATAAATAATTAGGCAAATTCCCAATTAGTGCTTTGTAAATAAAAACATACCAATGTGCAAAACGTCGTGCCTGCAACAAAGTCCAATTCACTTTTGTGTATAACAAACAATGATGAGTAAGAGGTCGACAGTTTGTTATAAATCGCAAAGCACTATGATACACACTGTCCAGTATGCTCAAACAGTGCACAGGAGCATTCATATACAAAATATCTCCATAATCTAATACAGGCATGAACGTTGCTTCAACTAACTTCTTTTTTACAATAAAAGAAAAACAAGATTTATTTCTATAATAAAAACCTAACAAAAGTCTAAGCTTTTTAATTAGATGTTGAATATAAGGTTTAAAAGATAACTTATATATATATATATATATATATATATATATATATATATATATATATATATATATAACCTCACACAGTCAGCAGTTGAATTCCTTGGTTTTCGAACCTCCATTTCTCCAACGGGTCCCGGCTTCACACCCTAAAAGTAGGGACACATTTAGCACTGTTTTAATGGTGGCTACATATGGATGAACATACATGTGACATACAAACTGACATGCTAGGTAACTCGCTGCTCGGTGTCTGTGCAGCTTTGGACTGGGGGTACAGCAGGAATATCTAGCTGAGAATAGTGTGCAGTCTGATAAAGAAGGGCAACCAAATGATTGCACAGGGCACATCCTGCCACACAGGAGCAATGGGTGCTCACCAAAATGACAGGGCTCGAGTGTTTTAACACCATCTAAGGAGAAAAAATATATTAAAATATCTGTTAACATTTTATTGAACAGCAGTAATTGAGCAAAAATAAATAAGTCAGGTAAAGTTTCCCAAATTAGTTGACTGTACACATCCACTTTAATTCACTGAAGGTAGAGAGATAAAATATGTAGGCACATGCAAAAGCTTGGGCACCAAATACCATGTTTTATTGATGCTATAGATTTAGTCAATGTGATTAGTGAAGGGTGTGATTGGAGATGACCACACCTTCAATATTTAATCAGCTTTGCTTATATTATGGCAGTAATCTGATGTAGTGGTTATACACTTCTATACACTTATACATTAAAGGAGTGGTTCCCAAACGTTTTCTGCCGTGCCCCCCATTAATAGATGAGAATAATTTTGCGCCCCCCACTGCGCCCAATATTTTGTTGAGTGAGAACAGGATATTTTGTTTTGCCAGAACAGGAACAACTGTATGTGAAGTCCCTGGAAGTCTTATTCAGCAAAGACCACAGGATTAAGGCTGCTTTTGCTTCTTTAGTTCAGACTGCCATATTTAAATATCTTGCGAAAAAACAGTAATTGTTATGACTGATTAGTGCATGTTTGTACATACATACATACATACATATATACACAAACACTTGTGTGTGTGTGTGTGTAACCATTGATCCTACTCTCAAGTCATGTGGCTTTTCACTTTTCCTCATAGACCTATGACAAACTGCCCTCACGCGGACCTCTCCTGTCACCTTGTTTTTCATTGACACTGTGCAGGGGGGAAGATGAATAAAAATAAAAATGTAATGATATGCTACTTACACAGCAGCTTCATAGTTAGCTAGCTAAAACAAACATCTCAATAGTAAGTAATAGCTTGTGGTCTGTCAAGGTAAATTTATTGATACAATCACTAACGTTAACATGGATACAAGGAAGCGTTTGCTAACCATACTTTATTAGATGCAGCACAATATAACTAAAAAAAGATGGCTTAATTGTCAAATTTGATCAAGCCAGTCCAAAGACATTCACAGTTAGCTCGTTAGTTTCCTGTTTACTTCCTAGAAACGTCAGCGGGCGTCATATGCCGACTTGAAGCTGATTGGTTTATGCAAAATAGTAATGCATTGTGGTAGCGAAATCTTATTTTTGCACAGGGAAAAATGGAATAATGTTTGAACAGTTAATGTAGAACTAGAATATATGTAATATAGGACTATTCTGTTTCCTAAAATATATTTAGGTTAATATACTTTTTGGCATACCGTCCTCGAGACATATATGAATTTGCAGCTCTTTATATACTGCACATACCATCTAAACCTGGTTGCCAGATTCGCGGTTTTCACTCCAAATTGGGCTTGTTTGAAACTCCTTCAAAGTTTTTCGTTTTTGGGCTACTTTTGACTTGGCCCACCGCGGGAGTTACAAGTCAACAATAACAATCGATGGCGATATAATACTTAAATAGTCTCAATTTTAACACTCTAACACTTTGGGCTACTTTTGGCTTCTGACGGGCGCATTTTACACTGACTTTGGCCGGGATATTTATGCACGACCTGCCAACCCTGGCCACACTCGCTCGTGTTGACTGCAAGTGCACCAACTTGATCAGTCCACAGAGACAAGCCGGAGCCTTACAAGTGATTGGAAGCTCTTCTAACCAATAGTTTACTTCCTTCTGAAGCTAACCAGCCCTCATTTGCCATGATTGCTCAATTATATTTTTTTATTGAGCCCTCGGAAAGTCGCGCTTCATTTCCAATGTGGGTCCGCTAGCATAGCAACATAAGCTAACCGCTAACCTTTGCTAACCTAAGCCAAGCTCCCCAGAACGCACTATTCGGCGAAACTGAAGCAGTCGTGGATTATTTTGTTCGTTTTTATTCTGATTGTGGATACTTTTGAACATAAACCGATAACTTTTTATGGAATATATGAGCAATTTTCGGCATTTTCGCCAACCCGGAAGTGAGACCGTACACCCGCTACGACGCGACTCAGTGTACACGTGAGTAAAAATTGATAATTTTTCATAAGCGATATTGTACAAAATATATATTCTAATACTAAACATTAGATTATAGACAGTATTGGAGCTTTTGAGTGCTGGAGTACTCTGTATCGTGTCGGATGCTACCGGAGTTGGCTACGGTAGCTTGGCATAGCCTGTCGGACTATATTGGACATAAATATCATATCATACAGGGTTCCCACGGGTCCTTGAAATCCTTGAAAGTTTGTGAATCTGAAAAAATAAGTTCAAGGCCCTGGAAAGTTTTTGAAAACAGGCATAAAAGACAGCCGTCCTTGACGGTCCTTGAATATTTTAGAGGGTTTGAAATTTCACATGGATGAAGACCGCGGTCACAGAATAATAGGGCACAGTTGGTAAGGAAGTCAATATTTACAAAAGATTGCTATGAAAAAGATTGCCATGATGTTTTAAATTTCTCATCCTTTGTTGAAAAAATATGATCTGATATGAGTTGTTATAAAGATTTAAAGAAAGTCTGCAAAGTGATTCCTTTAACATTTTATATTCAGAGTTGACTGTTTCGATGCCCATGTTAAAAGTGAATGACTGTTGAGTTCAAGTGTAATAACAAGATTATCACTGATGGTATGAGACAAAAGATATAATAGATATTCTTTCAAGAAACATCCTAATAAAAATTATAAAACCACAAAGGCTTGTCAAATGGCTCATGTCTTCTAAAGTAAAAGAGACTCATTTCAAAATAATAAATAAGATATATCCTGTAGCCATGTTTCTTGAAAGAAGAGTTAAACTTGATGTGGATTAATGGACCTTTTTTAAGTCAGAAGATGAATCCCAGGAGCATATGTTTTTCCATCTCAATATTTACAAAGTTTTTGCATGGACACTAGAAACTGGATTAATCTCAAACTTCTTTCTTTTGATACCATTATACTTCAGTTCGAATTTCTCTGATTCCATAAATTCACTACCATAAGTGGAGTGGTTAAAAGGCTGTTCTCTTTATGAATGAATATTATTCTTTATTAAGTAGATTTAAAAACTATGCTAGAATCATCTCACGCCAGATTTCTCTAGAAATCTATAGTTCTAATCTCATTATATGGCTTTGCTCCTCTGTTTTATGTATGTACTGTATGTGTATATGCATATGTGTATTATTGTTATTATTATTATTATTTGTCTACTGTCAACGTGTCATTATTTTGCCAGCACAAGTTCATTTAAAATTACATTGATTCTACAGGGCCTATGCTGACTTTGGTCATTCTCCTGTAGAGAAATTTGTTTGTTTGTTCAGCACCGAAAGCAAGTGTTTCCTGTAGGTAGTTGTTGATCCTTCAACAACTATAGCCATTTTACGTGAATGTCGTCATCTCAGATGTGCATTGCTAAATTGCCAGTCATGCACAGAAAATTTCAGGATGCATGGCTTGAAATGACATTCAGTCTTTTGAATTTGCGTTGTATTAACATCGTTTTTTGATAACATATTCAGGGGTAAGAGTAGGTAAATGCTGGCAGGTGCTGTCCTTGAATTTGAGGAAGTTGGTCCTGGAAAGTCATTGAAAGGTCCTTGAATTTTATGTTAACCAAGGTGTGGGAACCCTGTCTGACATTCCTGGCATATTAGCATCTGTAATAGAGGTTCTAAAATAAAACAAACCAAGGAATATGGTATTGAAGTGAATCAATATGTTCCCCCAACTGTCTACTTCAGTTTGAGCCATGAATTATCATTTCCCTATATGTACAACCTGAGATATCTAGTTTTATAGTGGACTATGTCGGGAATCTGAGGAATTTTTAAAATGTCCGCCTGGAATGTGTGCACAATAGAGTTAAAATGATCTAAAAAGATGAGCTTCTGAACAAAAATACTGGATATGACTGATTCGTTTTTGATCAGTGTATCTTAATAATCCATCTACTGTCTTTGCAGGTTTGCAACCTACAACCACCTGATGGCCTTCTGGGAACTGATTGAACCTGCAACACATCAGATGATACGGGTCACCAACTCCAAACCTACTTTCTTAATTGGAATGGCACCCCATAGTGCCATAACCTTTGTGTCTGGACTCTATGCTGGGTCTATTAGTGACAGGGAGATGTTCAGACAGTCAGGAATTATTCCTCTACTTACCCATGACATGGCAATAATGGTGGATAAGGGCTTCCTGGTAGACGATCTTGTACCATGTAAGATCCACAGGCCAGTTTTCCTGAAAAGGTGCACACGAATGTCTGCACATGACGTAAAACACACACAGTCCGTAGCCAGGCTCAGGGTACATGTTGAACGGTGCATCCGACAAGTAAAGGAGCACAAATTGTTTGACACCGTCATCCCCATGTCTATTTCAGGCAGCATAAATCAGCTATTTACTGTATCTTGTCTGCTTGTGAACTATCAGAATGGACCACTTGTAAAGACATGGAGCAAATTTTAGAATGTATGCATTTAAATATCGAAAATATGTAAATATGTTTTGATGCTTTATTATTACTGGTCTTAATAACCTGCTGTAATAAACCTTGGCTTGGAGAATCAAAAATCCTTCTCATATTTTTTTTATGTCTGCACTTAAAGGAAGACATAAAAACAGTGGAATTAATCCATTGACAGAAAAAACAAACAAATCACTTCTTAATGAACAACAGATAATTAATCTGACACTATACAGGTAATCATTGTATTTATGTTTTACTGCAAACACTTTTGTATGTAATGGTAAAAGAAAAAATGATCCGCTTTTTCTCTAATGGTGTGCATCACTTCTTGATTTTTGTAAACTCGCTCAACTAGTGTGTCCTCCTGAGCACACACAACAAAATCACACCATTCTAAACCAGTCAAGAGGATCTGTCCCTGAACTTGCCAGCAGTACTTGTGTTGCCTCCGAAGTTTCAAAGCACCGCTTGACATTTTCAGATAGGGGCAGTCCACATAACTCTGAATGTTGGGGCATTTGACTTCTAAGAGTCCAAATGGTGGATTCTCAGAGGGATCGAAGATTACTCCATCAGGGGAACAACCCAGCCATGGAGCATCAGGGTGAATGACAAACCCACATGGTGAATAATTCACATTTTTCAGAATGCAGTACTCTTGAACTGCAACTGGCTCCATATGAATTCCTCCCCTCATGTCCTTGGTCTGGACAGTTCCCCTGTAGATTCTCTCTGCCAAATTCTCTGCAGAAGTATGTCCTCGAACATGGTTTGCCTCATGGAAACGTGTTTGGCTGTGGGGCCGGATCCAGACCTTCTGTTCTCAGGTGAGCCGGATCAGTAACTACAAATCAACTCCAAATATTTAGCTTTATTTTTCAGTACTATGCTTTATCATTCAGCCTACATTTTTAGCCTACCCTACATATTATAATCATGGATGAAAAGGGATCTTTTCTAAGCACAACACATTAAAACAATGAAAAAAAAAAGATTTTCATGTTTGACGGTGAATGTGTTAACAACTGGTTTATTTTAACAGTTGAGTGAATGCAGTTTTATACCTGAAGCAACTCACCACATTAACAAACTCAAGTGGGAGCTATGAAAAAAATATTTTCGCCTTAATAGTCATACTGCTTTGAAATAAATAAAAAAATAAATACAAATAAAAGTTATAGCAGTGCATGGGTAATAAAATTAGACTACATCAGATCAAACTACTAGGCTGGGCCTACTGAAGCTGAGAACATACTGCACAATATTAATTATCTTTAATATGAAACCAGATGAATCTTATTTTTAATGATCTGTATTCATGAGTGCAAACAAATTTCGTGTCATCACACTTTTTTTCTCTCTCTCTCACTGCATTCCTGCAGTCTACTTGCTGCTGCTGGCTCCTGTAACTTGGCATCTTTTTGCCTTCACAAGTGCATCGATATTAGGTGTCAAATCCTGAGTAGCAGCACATTTAACAATGTCATTCAAGTGTTTATTTGTTAACCTTGAGCGCTGCTTTGTTTTATTATTGTTCATTACAGAGAACACCTGTTCACAAAGATAAGTAGTCCCAAACATGGATAGAACTTATGCAGCCATGGCTGTTAATTTGGGGTAACCTGGCACGAGATATTGATAAAACGTATTCATTTCCACGGACCCAAATTTATCCTTCATAGCAGAATCGCTTCATAGCGGAATTGCATCCTTTGACTGAAGCTTTAACTCGTGTCAGTGCTGCATGCTGTCATTTACTGCCCTCTAGCGACCAGAGAGAGCATTTGATTTGTATTCATTTTTTAAAAATCACAACTTTTGATAGAAATGAGCTAGAGACTTGCTTCATTTTTTGACATACTCAGAAATTTATGCCGGGCCGTATTAAATAATCCAACGGGACGGGTCCGGCCCGCGGGCCCTATGTTTCACATGCCTGCTGTACATGTTACTCTCATCTTTCTCAGACCATGCCATTCTTCACATCAACTCTGCTCCTGTGTTGCAGCTTCAATCCTCTGGCCCATGCTCAATCACACTTCCAGGGACTTAACATGCACTTCTTCCTCTTCTCACAAAACATACGCACATTCTCATCGTCCCAGCCTATAGTTTTGGATAGCAAGGGGTGCTTCAGTGGGGGCACCTGGGATGTTCACAATTTCTCTCACTGCTGCTGGCTTATGATGGAATGAAACCACACTCCCTGCCTCTACAGGCCCAAAAGCACATTCAACTAATGGGACTGCAGTTCACATGCCCATTGTTGTAACCAGAGGGGCAATTACAGGACTAAAACTTCTTATAGACCTCTGACACTCTTAGCATGGCAACATTGGGCATTTCTCCATCCAAACGCTTTATAATGTGAACTTCTGAAAAATATTAAAAGCAAAAACGTGTATAACCATTAAATCAAATTACTGCCACAATATAATCTAAACTTCATTACACATCACATGGATCAAAGGTAATATTTTTTTATTTTTTTATTTGCCTTTATTTAACCAGGTTAGTCCCTTGAGATACAAGATCCCTTTTACAAGAGAGACCTGGCCAAGAGAGACCGAGCAGCAGCACAAATTACAACATTCAAGATACATTCAAAATCTCACATAAAATTTATTAAAACACGCACACACAGATGATCTGGACCTGACTGATTTTATCAGAGTCTTGAATCTGTTCAAAGAAACAAGGTCCTTGATTTTTATATCAGCCTGTAACCGGTTCCATGTGTATGGAGCAGCAAAACTAAAAGCAGTCTTTCCTAGCTCTGTTCGAGCTCTAGGAACAGCAAGTTGCAAAAACTCACTCGAACGAAGACTGAGCAGACTTTGCCTTCTATTCAGAAGACAACATAAATAATTAGGCAAATTCCCAATTAGTGCTTTGTAAATAAAAACATACCAATGTGCAAAACGTCGTGCCTGCAACAAAGTCCAATTCACTTTTGTGTATAACAAACAATGATGAGTAAGAGGTCGACAGTTTGTTATAAATCGCAAAGCACTATGATACACACTGTCCAGTATGCTCAAACAGTGCACAGGAGCATTCATATACAAAATATCTCCATAATCTAATACAGGCATGAACGTTGCTTCAACTAACTTCTTTTTTACAATAAAAGAAAAACAAGATTTATTTCTATAATAAAAACCTAACAAAAGTCTAAGCTTTTTAATTAGATGTTGAATATAAGGTTTAAAAGATAACTTATATATATATATATATATATATATATATATATATATATATATATATATATAACCTCACACAGTCAGCAGTTGAATTCCTTGGTTTTCGAACCTCCATTTCTCCAACGGGTCCCGGCTTCACACCCTAAAAGTAGGGACACATTTAGCACTGTTTTAATGGTGGCTACATATGGATGAACATACATGTGACATACAAACTGACATGCTAGGTAACTCGCTGCTCGGTGTCTGTGCAGCTTTGGACTGGGGGTACAGCAGGAATATCTAGCTGAGAATAGTGTGCAGTCTGATAAAGAAGGGCAACCAAATGATTGCACAGGGCACATCCTGCCACACAGGAGCAATGGGTGCTCACCAAAATGACAGGGCTCGAGTGTTTTAACACCATCTAAGGAGAAAAAATATATTAAAATATCTGTTAACATTTTATTGAACAGCAGTAATTGAGCAAAAATAAATAAGTCAGGTAAAGTTTCCCAAATTAGTTGACTGTACACATCCACTTTAATTCACTGAAGGTAGAGAGATAAAATATGTAGGCACATGCAAAAGCTTGGGCACCAAATACCATGTTTTATTGATGCTATAGATTTAGTCAATGTGATTAGTGAAGGGTGTGATTGGAGATGACCACACCTTCAATATTTAATCAGCTTTGCTTATATTATGGCAGTAATCTGATGTAGTGGTTATACACTTCTATACACTTATACATTAAAGGAGTGGTTCCCAAACGTTTTCTGCCGTGCCCCCCATTAATAGATGAGAATAATTTTGCGCCCCCCACTGCGCCCAATATTTTGTTGAGTGAGAACAGGATATTTTGTTTTGCCAGAACAGGAACAACTGTATGTGAAGTCCCTGGAAGTCTTATTCAGCAAAGACCACAGGATTAAGGCTGCTTTTGCTTCTTTAGTTCAGACTGCCATATTTAAATATCTTGCGAAAAAACAGTAATTGTTATGACTGATTAGTGCATGTTTGTACATACATACATACATACATATATACACAAACACTTGTGTGTGTGTGTGTGTAACCATTGATCCTACTCTCAAGTCATGTGGCTTTTCACTTTTCCTCATAGACCTATGACAAACTGCCCTCACGCGGACCTCTCCTGTCACCTTGTTTTTCATTGACACTGTGCAGGGGGGAAGATGAATAAAAATAAAAATGTAATGATATGCTACTTACACAGCAGCTTCATAGTTAGCTAGCTAAAACAAACATCTCAATAGTAAGTAATAGCTTGTGGTCTGTCAAGGTAAATTTATTGATACAATCACTAACGTTAACATGGATACAAGGAAGCGTTTGCTAACCATACTTTATTAGATGCAGCACAATATAACTAAAAAAAGATGGCTTAATTGTCAAATTTGATCAAGCCAGTCCAAAGACATTCACAGTTAGCTCGTTAGTTTCCTGTTTACTTCCTAGAAACGTCAGCGGGCGTCATATGCCGACTTGAAGCTGATTGGTTTATGCAAAATAGTAATGCATTGTGGTAGCGAAATCTTATTTTTGCACAGGGAAAAATGGAATAATGTTTGAACAGTTAATGTAGAACTAGAATATATGTAATATAGGACTATTCTGTTTCCTAAAATATATTTAGGTTAATATACTTTTTGGCATACCGTCCTCGAGACATATATGAATTTGCAGCTCTTTATATACTGCACATACCATCTAAACCTGGTTGCCAGATTCGCGGTTTTCACTCCAAATTGGGCTTGTTTGAAACTCCTTCAAAGTTTTTCGTTTTTGGGCTACTTTTGACTTGGCCCACCGCGGGAGTTACAAGTCAACAATAACAATCGATGGCGATATAATACTTAAATAGTCTCAATTTTAACACTCTAACACTTTGGGCTACTTTTGGCTTCTGACGGGCGCATTTTACACTGACTTTGGCCGGGATATTTATGCACGACCTGCCAACCCTGGCCACACTCGCTCGTGTTGACTGCAAGTGCACCAACTTGATCAGTCCACAGAGACAAGCCGGAGCCTTACAAGTGATTGGAAGCTCTTCTAACCAATAGTTTACTTCCTTCTGAAGCTAACCAGCCCTCATTTGCCATGATTGCTCAATTATATTTTTTTATTGAGCCCTCGGAAAGTCGCGCTTCATTTCCAATGTGGGTCCGCTAGCATAGCAACATAAGCTAACCGCTAACCTTTGCTAACCTAAGCCAAGCTCCCCAGAACGCACTATTCGGCGAAACTGAAGCAGTCGTGGATTATTTTGTTCGTTTTTATTCTGATTGTGGATACTTTTGAACATAAACCGATAACTTTTTATGGAATATATGAGCAATTTTCGGCATTTTCGCCAACCCGGAAGTGAGACCGTACACCCGCTACGACGCGACTCAGTGTACACGTGAGTAAAAATTGATAATTTTTCATAAGCGATATTGTACAAAATATATATTCTAATACTAAACATTAGATTATAGACAGTATTGGAGCTTTTGAGTGCTGGAGTACTCTGTATCGTGTCGGATGCTACCGGAGTTGGCTACGGTAGCTTGGCATAGCCTGTCGGACTATATTGGACATAAATATCATATCATACAGGGTTCCCACGGGTCCTTGAAATCCTTGAAAGTTTGTGAATCTGAAAAAATAAGTTCAAGGCCCTGGAAAGTTTTTGAAAACAGGCATAAAAGACAGCCGTCCTTGACGGTCCTTGAATATTTTAGAGGGTTTGAAATTTCACATGGATGAAGACCGCGGTCACAGAATAATAGGGCACAGTTGGTAAGGAAGTCAATATTTACAAAAGATTGCTATGAAAAAGATTGCCATGATGTTTTAAATTTCTCATCCTTTGTTGAAAAAATATGATCTGATATGAGTTGTTATAAAGATTTAAAGAAAGTCTGCAAAGTGATTCCTTTAACATTTTATATTCAGAGTTGACTGTTTCGATGCCCATGTTAAAAGTGAATGACTGTTGAGTTCAAGTGTAATAACAAGATTATCACTGATGGTATGAGACAAAAGATATAATAGATATTCTTTCAAGAAACATCCTAATAAAAATTATAAAACCACAAAGGCTTGTCAAATGGCTCATGTCTTCTAAAGTAAAAGAGACTCATTTCAAAATAATAAATAAGATATATCCTGTAGCCATGTTTCTTGAAAGAAGAGTTAAACTTGATGTGGATTAATGGACCTTTTTTAAGTCAGAAGATGAATCCCAGGAGCATATGTTTTTCCATCTCAATATTTACAAAGTTTTTGCATGGACACTAGAAACTGGATTAATCTCAAACTTCTTTCTTTTGATACCATTATACTTCAGTTCGAATTTCTCTGATTCCATAAATTCACTACCATAAGTGGAGTGGTTAAAAGGCTGTTCTCTTTATGAATGAATATTATTCTTTATTAAGTAGATTTAAAAACTATGCTAGAATCATCTCACGCCAGATTTCTCTAGAAATCTATAGTTCTAATCTCATTATATGGCTTTGCTCCTCTGTTTTATGTATGTACTGTATGTGTATATGCATATGTGTATTATTGTTATTATTATTATTATTTGTCTACTGTCAACGTGTCATTATTTTGCCAGCACAAGTTCATTTAAAATTACATTGATTCTACAGGGCCTATGCTGACTTTGGTCATTCTCCTGTAGAGAAATTTGTTTGTTTGTTCAGCACCGAAAGCAAGTGTTTCCTGTAGGTAGTTGTTGATCCTTCAACAACTATAGCCATTTTACGTGAATGTCGTCATCTCAGATGTGCATTGCTAAATTGCCAGTCATGCACAGAAAATTTCAGGATGCATGGCTTGAAATGACATTCAGTCTTTTGAATTTGCGTTGTATTAACATCGTTTTTTGATAACATATTCAGGGGTAAGAGTAGGTAAATGCTGGCAGGTGCTGTCCTTGAATTTGAGGAAGTTGGTCCTGGAAAGTCATTGAAAGGTCCTTGAATTTTATGTTAACCAAGGTGTGGGAACCCTGTCTGACATTCCTGGCATATTAGCATCTGTAATAGAGGTTCTAAAATAAAACAAACCAAGGAATATGGTATTGAAGTGAATCAATATGTTCCCCCAACTGTCTACTTCAGTTTGAGCCATGAATTATCATTTCCCTATATGTACAACCTGAGATATCTAGTTTTATAGTGGACTATGTCGGGAATCTGAGGAATTTTTAAAATGTCCGCCTGGAATGTGTGCACAATAGAGTTAAAATGATCTAAAAAGATGAGCTTCTGAACAAAAATACTGGATATGACTGATTCGTTTTTGATCAGTGTATCTTAATAATCCATCTACTGTCTTTGCAGGTTTGCAACCTACAACCACCTGATGGCCTTCTGGGAACTGATTGAACCTGCAACACATCAGATGATACGGGTCACCAACTCCAAACCTACTTTCTTAATTGGAATGGCACCCCATAGTGCCATAACCTTTGTGTCTGGACTCTATGCTGGGTCTATTAGTGACAGGGAGATGTTCAGACAGTCAGGAATTATTCCTCTACTTACCCATGACATGGCAATAATGGTGGATAAGGGCTTCCTGGTAGACGATCTTGTACCATGTAAGATCCACAGGCCAGTTTTCCTGAAAAGGTGCACACGAATGTCTGCACATGACGTAAAACACACACAGTCCGTAGCCAGGCTCAGGGTACATGTTGAACGGTGCATCCGACAAGTAAAGGAGCACAAATTGTTTGACACCGTCATCCCCATGTCTATTTCAGGCAGCATAAATCAGCTATTTACTGTATCTTGTCTGCTTGTGAACTATCAGAATGGACCACTTGTAAAGACATGGAGCAAATTTTATAATGTATGCATTTAAATATCGAAAATATGTAAATATGTTTTGATGCTTTATTATTACTGGTCTTAATAACCTGCTGTAATAAACCTTGGCTTGGAGAATCAAAAATCCTTCTCATATTTTTTTTATGTCTGCACTTAAAGGAAGACATAAAAACAGTGGAATTAATCCATTGACAGAAAAAACAAACAAATCACTTCTTAATGAACAACAGATAATTAATCTGACACTATACAGGTAATCATTGTATTTATGTTTTACTGCAAACACTTTTGTATGTAATGGTAAAAGAAAAAATGATCCGCTTTTTCTCTAATGGTGTGCATCACTTCTTGATTTTTGTAAACTCGCTCAACTAGTGTGTCCTCCTGAGCACACACAACAAAATCACACCATTCTAAACCAGTCAAGAGGATCTGTCCCTGAACTTGCCAGCAGTACTTGTGTTGCCTCCGAAGTTTCAAAGCACCGCTTGACATTTTCAGATAGGGGCAGTCCACATAACTCTGAATGTTGGGGCATTTGACTTCTAAGAGTCCAAATGGTGGATTCTCAGAGGGATCGAAGATTACTCCATCAGGGGAACAACCCAGCCATGGAGCATCAGGGTGAATGACAAACCCACATGGTGAATAATTCACATTTTTCAGAATGCAGTACTCTTGAACTGCAACTGGCTCCATATGAATTCCTCCCCTCATGTCCTTGGTCTGGACAGTTCCCCTGTAGATTCTCTCTGCCAAATTCTCTGCAGAAGTATGTCCTCGAACATGGTTTGCCTCATGGAAACGTGTAGATCAGGCATGTCAAACTCAGTTTGGCTGTGGTGCCGGATCCAGACCTTCTGTTCTCAGGTGAGCCGGATCAGTAACTACAAATCAACTCCAAATATTTAGCTTTATTTTTCAGTACTATGCTTTATCATTCAGCCTACATTTTTAGCCTACCCTACATATTATAATCATGGATGAAAAGGGATCTTTTCTAAGCACAACACATTAAAACAATGAAAAAAAAAAGATTTTCATGTTTGACGGTGAATGTGTTAACAACTGGTTTATTTTAACAGTTGAGTGAATGCAGTTTTATACCTGAAGCAACTCACCACATTAACAAACTCAAGTGGGAGCTATGAAAAAAATATTTTCGCCTTAATAGTCATACTGCTTTGAAATAAATAAAAAAAGAAATACAAATAAAAGTTATAGCAGTGCATGGGTAATAAAATTAGACTACATCAGATCAAACTACTAGGCTGGGCCTACTGAAGCTGAGAACATACTGCACAATATTAATTATCTTTAATATGAAACCAGATGAATCTTATTTTTAATGATCTGTATTCATGAGTGCAAACAAATTTCGTGTCATCACACTTTTTTTCTCTCTCTCTCACTGCATTCCTGCAGTCTACTTGCTGCTGCTGGCTCCTGTAACTTGGCATCTTTTTGCCTTCACAAGTGCATCGATATTAGGTGTCAAATCCTGAGTAGCAGCACATTTAACAATGTCATTCAAGTGTTTATTTGTTAACCTTGAGCGCTGCTTTGTTTTATTATTGTTCATTACAGAGAACACCTGTTCACAAAGATAAGTAGTCCCAAACATGGATAGAACTTATGCAGCCATGGCTGTTAATTTGGGGTAACCTGGCACGAGATATTGATAAAACGTATTCATTTCCACGGACCCAAATTTATCCTTCATAGCAGAATCGCTTCATAGCGGAATTGCATCCTTTGACTGAAGCTTTAACTCGTGTCAGTGCTGCATGCTGTCATTTACTGCCCTCTAGCGACCAGAGAGAGCATTTGATTTGTATTCATTTTTTAAAAATCACAACTTTTGATAGAAATGAGCTAGAGACTTGCTTCATTTTTTGACATACTCAGAAATTTATGCCGGGCCGTATTAAATAATCCAACGGGACGGGTCCGGCCCGCGGGCCCTATGTTTCACATGCCTGCTGTACATGTTACTCTCATCTTTCTCAGACCATGCCATTCTTCACATCAACTCTGCTCCTGTGTTGCAGCTTCAATCCTCTGGCCCATGCTCAATCACACTTCCAGGGACTTAACATGCACTTCTTCCTCTTCTCACAAAACATACGCACATTCTCATCGTCCCAGCCTATAGTTTTGGATAGCAAGGGGTGCTTCAGTGGGGGCACCTGGGATGTTCACAATTTCTCTCACTGCTGCTGGCTTATGATGGAATGAAACCACACTCCCTGCCTCTACAGGCCCAAAAGCACATTCAACTAATGGGACTGCAGTTCACATGCCCATTGTTGTAACCAGAGGGGCAATTACAGGACTAAAACTTCTTATAGACCTCTGACACTCTTAGCATGGCAACATTGGGCATTTCTCCATCCAAACGCTTTATAATGTGAACTTCTGAAAAATATTAAAAGCAAAAACGTGTATAACCATTAAATCAAATTACTGCCACAATATAATCTAAACTTCATTACACATCACATGGATCAAAGGTAATATTTTTTTATTTTTTTATTTGCCTTTATTTAACCAGGTTAGTCCCTTGAGATACAAGATCCCTTTTACAAGAGAGACCTGGCCAAGAGAGACCGAGCAGCAGCACAAATTACAACATTCAAGATACATTCAAAATCTCACATAAAATTTATTAAAACACGCACACACAGATGATCTGGACCTGACTGATTTTATCAGAGTCTTAAATCTGTTCAAAGAAACAAGGTCCTTGATTTTTATATCAGCCTGTAACCGGTTCCATGTGTATGGAGCAGCAAAACTAAAAGCAGTCTTTCCTAGCTCTGTTCGAGCTCTAGGAACAGCAAGTTGCAAAAACTCACTCGAACGAAGACTGAGCAGACTTTGCCTTCTATTCAGAAGACAACATAAATAATTAGGCAAATTCCCAATTAGTGCTTTGTAAATAAAAACATACCAATGTGCAAAACGTCGTGCCTGCAACAAAGTCCAATTCACTTTTGTGTATAACAAACAGTGATGAGTAAGAGGTCGACAGTTTGTTATAAATCGCAAAGCACTATGATACACACTGTCCAGTATGCTCAAACAGTGCACAGGAGCATTCATATACAAAATATCTCCATAATCTAATACAGGCATGAACGTTGCTTCAACTAACTTCTTTTTTACAATAAAAGAAAAACAAGATTTATTTCTATAATAAAAACCTAACAAAAGTCTAAGCTTTTTAATTAGATGTTGAATATAAGGTTTAAAAGATAACTTATATATATATATATATATATATATATATATAACCTCACACAGTCAGCAGTTGAATTCCTTGGTTTTCGAACCTCCATTTCTCCAACGGGTCCCGGCTTCACACCCTAAAAGTAGGGACACATTTAGCACTGTTTTAATGGTGGCTACATATGGATGAACATACATGTGACATACAAACTGACATGCTAGGTAACTCGCTGCTCGGTGTCTGTGCAGCTTTGGACTGGGGGTACAGCAGGAATATCTAGCTGAGAATAGTGTGCAGTCTGATAAAGAAGGGCAACCAAATGATTGCACAGGGCACATCCTGCCACACAGGAGCAATGGGTGCTCACCAAAATGACAGGGCTCGAGTGTTTTAACACCATCTAAGGAGAAAAAATATATTAAAATATCTGTTAACATTTTATTGAACAGCAGTAATTGAGCAAAAATAAATAAGTCAGGTAAAGTTTCCCAAATTAGTTGACTGTACACATCCACTTTAATTCACTGAAGGTAGAGAGATAAAATATGTAGGCACATGCAAAAGCTTGGGCACCAAATACCATGTTTTATTGATGCTATAGATTTAGTCAATGTGATTAGTGAAGGGTGTGATTGGAGATGACCACACCTTCAATATTTAATCAGCTTTGCTTATATTATGGCAGTAATCTGATGTAGTGGTTATACACTTCTATACACTTATACATTAAAGGAGTGGTTCCCAAACGTTTTCTGCCGTGCCCCCCATTAATAGATGAGAATAATTTTGCGCCCCCCACTGCGCCCAATATTTTGTTGAGTGAGAACAGGATATTTTGTTTTGCCAGAACAGGAACAACTGTATGTGAAGTCCCTGGAAGTCTTATTCAGCAAAGACCACAGGATTAAGGCTGCTTTTGCTTCTTTAGTTCAGACTGCCATATTTAAATATCTTGCGAAAAAACAGTAATTGTTATGACTGATTAGTGCATGTTTGTACATACATACATACATACATATATACACAAACACTTGTGTGTGTGTGTGTGTAACCATTGATCCTACTCTCAAGTCATGTGGCTTTTCACTTTTCCTCATAGACCTATGACAAACTGCCCTCACGCGGACCTCTCCTGTCACCATGTTTTTCATTGACACTGTGCAGGGGGGAAGATGAATAAAAATAAAAATGTAATGATATGCTACTTACACAGCAGCTTCATAGTTAGCTAGCTAAAACAAACATCTCAATAGTAAGTAATAGCTTCTGGTCTGTCAAGGTAAATTTATTGATACAATCACTAACGTTAACATGGATACAAGGAAGCGTTTGCTAACCATACTTTATTAGATGCAGCACAATATAACTAAAAAAAGATGGCTTAATTGTCAAATTTGATCAAGCCAGTCCAAAGACATTCACAGTTAGCTCGTTAGTTTCCTGTTTACTTCCTAGAAACGTCAGCGGGCGTCATATGCCGACTTGAAGCTGATTGGTTTATGCAAAATAGTAATGCATTGTGGTAGCGAAATCTTATTTTTGCACAGGGAAAAATGGAATAATGTTTGAACAGTTAATGTAGAACTAGAATATATGTAATATAGGACTATTCTGTTTCCTAAAATATATTTAGGTTAATATACTTTTTGGCATACCGTCCTCGAGACATATATGAATTTGCAGCTCTTTATATACTGCACATACCATCTAAACCTGGTTGCCAGATTCGCGGTTTTCACTCCAAATTGGGCTTGTTTGAAACTCCTTCAAAGTTTTTCGTTTTTGGGCTACTTTTGACTTGGCCCACCGCGGGAGTTACAAGTCAACAATAACAATCGATGGCGATATAATACTTAAATAGTCTCAATTTTAACACTCTAACACTTTGGGCTACTTTTGGCTTCTGACGGGCGCATTTTACACTGACTTTGGCCGGGATATTTATGCACGACCTGCCAACCCTGGCCACACTCGCTCGTGTTGACTGCAAGTGCACCAACTTGATCAGTCCACAGAGACAAGCCTGAGCCTTACAAGTGATTGGAAGCTCTTCTAACCAATAGTTTACTTCCTTCTGAAGCTAACCAGCCCTCATTTGCCATGATTGCTCAATTATATTTTTTTATTGAGCCCTCGGAAAGTCGCGCTTCATTTCCAATGTGGGTCCGCTAGCATAGCAACATAAGCTAACCGCTAACCTTTGCTAACCTAAGCCAAGCTCCCCAGAACGCACTATTCGGCGAAACTGAAGCAGTCGTGGATTATTTTGTTCGTTTTTATTCTGATTGTGGATACTTTTGAACATAAACCGATAACTTTTTATGGAATATATGAGCAATTTTCGGCATTTTCGCCAACCCGGAAGTGAGACCGTACACCCGCTACGACGCGACTCAGTGTACACGTGAGTAAAAATTGATAATTTTTCATAAGCGATATTGTACAAAATATATATTCTAATACTAAACATTAGATTATAGACAGTATTGGAGCTTTTGAGTGCTGGAGTACTCTGTATCGTGTCGGATGCTACCGGAGTTGGCTACGGTAGCTTGGCATAGCCTGTCGGACTATATTGGACATAAATATCATATCATACAGGGTTCCCACGGGTCCTTGAAATCCTTGAAAGTTTGTGAATCTGAAAAAATAAGTTCAAGGCCCTGGAAAGTTTTTGAAAACAGGCATAAAAGACAGCCGTCCTTGACGGTCCTTGAATATTTTAGAGGGTTTGAAATTTCACATGGATGAAGACCGCGGTCACAGAATAATAGGGCACAGTTGGTAAGGAAGTCAATATTTACAAAAGATTGCTATGAAAAAGATTGCCATGATGTTTTAAATTTCTCATCCTTTGTTGAAAAAATATGATCTGATATGAGTTGTTATAAAGATTTAAAGAAAGTCTGCAAAGTGATTCCTTTAACATTTTATATTCAGAGTTGACTGTTTCGATGCCCATGTTAAAAGTGAATGACTGTTGAGTTCAAGTGTAATAACAAGATTATCACTGATGGTATGAGACAAAAGATATAATAGATATTCTTTCAAGAAACATCCTAATAAAAATTATAAAACCACAAAGGCTTGTCAAATGGCTCATGTCTTCTAAAGTAAAAGAGACTCATTTCAAAATAATAAATAAGATATATCCTGTAGCCATGTTTCTTGAAAGAAGAGTTAAACTTGATGTGGATTAATGGACCTTTTTTAAGTCAGAAGATGAATCCCAGGAGCATATGTTTTTCCATCTCAATATTTACAAAGTTTTTGCATGGACACTAGAAACTGGATTAATCTCAAACTTCTTTCTTTTGATACCATTATACTTCAGTTCGAATTTCTCTGATTCCATAAATTCACTACCATAAGTGGAGTGGTTAAAAGGCTGTTCTCTTTATGAATGAATATTATTCTTTATTAAGTAGATTTAAAAACTATGCTAGAATCATCTCACGCCAGATTTCTCTAGAAATCTATAGTTCTAATCTCATTATATGGCTTTGCTCCTCTGTTTTATGTATGTACTGTATGTGTATATGCATATGTGTATTATTGTTATTATTATTATTATTTGTCTACTGTCAACGTGTCATTATTTTGCCAGCACAAGTTCATTTAAAATTACATTGATTCTACAGGGCCTATGCTGACTTTGGTCATTCTCCTGTAGAGAAATTTGTTTGTTTGTTCAGCACCGAAAGCAAGTGTTTCCTGTAGGTAGTTGTTGATCCTTCAACAACTATAGCCATTTTACGTGAATGTCGTCATCTCAGATGTGCATTGCTAAATTGCCAGTCATGCACAGAAAATTTCAGGATGCATGGCTTGAAATGACATTCAGTCTTTTGAATTTGCGTTGTATTAACATCGTTTTTTGATAACATATTCAGGGGTAAGAGTAGGTAAATGCTGGCAGGTGCTGTCCTTGAATTTGAGGAAGTTGGTCCTGGAAAGTCATTGAAAGGTCCTTGAATTTTATGTTAACCAAGGTGTGGGAACCCTGTCTGACATTCCTGGCATATTAGCATCTGTAATAGAGGTTCTAAAATAAAACAAACCAAGGAATATGGTATTGAAGTGAATCAATATGTTCCCCCAACTGTCTACTTCAGTTTGAGCCATGAATTATCATTTCCCTATATGTACAACCTGAGATATCTAGTTTTATAGTGGACTATGTCGGGAATCTGAGGAATTTTTAAAATGTCCGCCTGGAATGTGTGCACAATAGAGTTAAAATGATCTAAAAAGATGAGCTTCTGAACAAAAATACTGGATATGACTGATTCGTTTTTGATCAGTGTATCTTAATAATCCATCTACTGTCTTTGCAGGTTTGCAACCTACAACCACCTGATGGCCTTCTGGGAACTGATTGAACCTGCAACACATCAGATGATACGGGTCACCAACTCCAAACCTACTTTCTTAATTGGAATGGCACCCCATAGTGCCATAACCTTTGTGTCTGGACTAGGGTTGCAACGGTATGAGATTTTCACGGTATGATAACCGTCTCAGAAAATACCGCGGTATCACGGTTATCACGGTATCACAGTTAGTTTGTATATTATTAAAAGATACACTGACCCTTAAAGAAATTACAACAAGTTATTTTTGTTCAATTAACTATTTATTGTAGAAACCTGGAACTATTGTATACAAAATGTGTCCTTTAAAAAAATAAGCTGTACACATGTTTATATAAATACTGCAAAATTAGAGAAACCTAAATCATGGATTTCAGTACAATTATTTAAGTTTAAATTATTTAATATCTGATAAACTCAGCCGGGGTCGCTGTCTGATCAACAACTGTTGTAAACGTCCGTTGTACTTCCAAGTTAGAATATAACCAGATACTGCAGGAAGAGAGGATTTATTTCTGACATGATCCTCACAATAGAGATTTCTATTTTAAGGCTTTCACACCGAGTCTGGTTTTAACATATCAAAAACAGGCACGTTAGAATTTGAAAATGAACGCATGTAAATTAATGGCGTCTTTCACATCCAGTGAAAGAAAGGACCTTAAAAAGCTAGGTTTATACTTTCACTAGTGACCGTAGCTCGCGACTCCGCACAGTTCTTTTGTCTTACGTTAACAAATACGAGCCTCTTGTAATTCCAGGACGAAACATGAGAGAACGTGAAGACGTTAAGATTGAGCGTTTTGGAAATAAACAACCATTAAATAATGTGATTAAATAAGCGAATTATTTCGAGTAAATTTATAAATATTTAACTTAATTAAGTTTAAGGTGCTGGGAAATATTGAAACGGACCTTTAAAGTTACGTACAAGTACTTTAATTCCACCTTATAAAGGTGTATGAACCCTGCAAACATGACTTTGTTCATTGCGCTGAGGCGCAGCGCGCGCAAAGTTACAAAATTCGAGAGGTGCACGACCTCGCGAATCGACAGCGCGCGAGACCAAGTATGTCCGGGCGGAGCAACCGCGATTACGTCATTTTCGCCGCTGATTTTAGTTTAGCTTTTTTTTGTTAAATAATGTGTTAAGTCTGATGCACTTTCTGCCATTCTCACCGCTGTGTGCGGAGTAGCTGAACCGGAGCGGAGTTGCGCATGCGCGGGTCAGTTTCTCCGCTGGCTTGCTTTTTACCGGTAATAAGCAAACGCACACGATATGATAACCGTGCATTTTAATACCGTGGTATACCGTGAAACCGGTTACCGCTGCAACCCTAGTCTGGACTCTATGCTGGGTCTATTAGTGACAGGGAGATGTTCAGACAGTCAGGAATTATTCCTCTACTTACCCATGACATGGCAATAATGGTGGATAAGGGCTTCCTGGTAGACGATCTTGTACCATGTAAGATCCACAGGCCAGTTTTCCTGAAAAGGTGCACACGAATGTCTGCACATGACGTAAAACACACACAGTCCATAGCCAGGCTCAGGGTACATGTTGAACGGTGCATCCGACAAGTAAAGGAGCACAAATTGTTTGACACCGTCATCCCCATGTCTATTTCAGGCAGCATAAATCAGCTATTTACTGTATCTTGTCTGCTTGTGAACTATCAGAATGGACCACTTGTAAAGACATGGAGCAAATTTTAGAATGTATGCATTTAAATATCGAAAATATGTAAATATGTTTTGATGCTTTATTATTACTGGTCTTAATAACCTGCTGTAATAAACCTTGGCTTGGAGAATCAAAAATCCTTCTCATATTTTTTTTATGTCTGCACTTAAAGGAAGACATAAAAACAGTGGAATTAATCCATTGACAGAAAAAACAAACAAATCACTTCTTAATGAACAACAGATAATTAATCTGACACTATACAGGTAATCATTGTATTTATGTTTTACTGCAAACACTTTTGTATGTAATGGTAAAAGAAAAAATGATCCGCTTTTTCTCTAATGGTGTGCATCACTTCTTGATTTTTGTAAACTCGCTCAACTAGTGTGTCCTCCTGAGCACACACAACAAAATCACACCATTCTAAACCAGTCAAGAGGATCTGTCCCTGAACTTGCCAGCAGTACTTGTGTTGCCTCCAAAGTTTCAAAGCACCGCTTGACATTTTCAGATAGGGGCAGTCCACATAACTCTGAATGTTGGGGCATTTGACTTCTAAGAGTCCAAATGGTGGATTCTCAGAGGGATCGAAGATTACTCCATCAGGGGAACAACCCAGCCATGGAGCATCAGGGTGAATGACAAACCCACATGGTGAATAATTCACATTTTTCAGAATGCAGTACTCTTGAACTGCAACTGGCTCCATATGAATTCCTCCCCTCATGTCCTTGGTCTGGACAGTTCCCCTGTAGATTCTCTCTGCCAAATTCTCTGCAGAAGTATGTCCTCGAACATGGTTTGCCTCATGGAAACGTGTAGATCAGGCATGTCAAACTCAGTTTGGCTGTGGGGCCGGATCCAGACCTTCTGTTCTCAGGTGAGCCGGATCAGTAACTACAAATCAACTCCAAATATTTAGCTTTATTTTTCAGTACTATGCTTTATCATTCAGCCTACATTTTTAGCCTACCCTACATATTATAATCATGGATGAAAAGGGATCTTTTCTAAGCACAACACATTAAAACAATGAAAAAAAAAAGATTTTCATGTTTGACGGTGAATGTGTTAACAACTGGTTTATTTTAACAGTTGAGTGAATGCAGTTTTATACCTGAAGCAACTCACCACATTAACAAACTCAAGTGGGAGCTATGAAAAAAATATTTTCGCCTTAATAGTCATACTGCTTTGAAATAAATAAAAAAATAAATACAAATAAAAGTTATAGCAGTGCATGGGTAATAAAATTAGACTACATCAGATCAAACTACTAGGCTGGGCCTACTGAAGCTGAGAACATACTGCACAATATTAATTATCTTTAATATGAAACCAGATGAATCTTATTTTTAATGATCTGTATTCATGAGTGCAAACAAATTTCGTGTCATCACACTTTTTTTCTCTCTCTCTCACTGCATTCCTGCAGTCTACTTGCTGCTGCTGGCTCCTGTAACTTGGCATCTTTTTGCCTTCACAAGTGCATCGATATTAGGTGTCAAATCCTGAGTAGCAGCACATTTAACAATGTCATTCAAGTGTTTATTTGTTAACCTTGAGCGCTGCTTTGTTTTATTATTGTTCATTACAGAGAACACCTGTTCACAAAGATAAGTAGTCCCAAACATGGATAGAACTTATGCAGCCATGGCTGTTAATTTGGGGTAACCTGGCACGAGATATTGATAAAACGTATTCATTTCCACGGACCCAAATTTATCCTTCATAGCAGAATCGCTTCATAGCGGAATTGCATCCTTTGACTGAAGCTTTAACTCGTGTCAGTGCTGCATGCTGTCATTTACTGCCCTCTAGCGACCAGAGAGAGCATTTGATTTGTATTCATTTTTTAAAAATCACAACTTTTGATAGAAATGAGCTAGAGACTTGCTTCATTTTTTGACATACTCAGAAATTTATGCCGGGCCGTATTAAATAATCCAACGGGACGGGTCCGGCCCGCGGGCCCTATGTTTCACATGCCTGCTGTACATGTTACTCTCATCTTTCTCAGACCATGCCATTCTTCACATCAACTCTGCTCCTGTGTTGCAGCTTCAATCCTCTGGCCCATGCTCAATCACACTTCCAGGGACTTAACATGCACTTCTTCCTCTTCTCACAAAACATACGCACATTCTCATCGTCCCAGCCTATAGTTTTGGATAGCAAGGGGTGCTTCAGTGGGGGCACCTGGGATGTTCACAATTTCTCTCACTGCTGCTGGCTTATGATGGAATGAAACCACACTCCCTGCCTCTACAGGCCCAAAAGCACATTCAACTAATGGGACTGCAGTTCACATGCCCATTGTTGTAACCAGAGGGGCAATTACAGGACTAAAACTTCTTATAGACCTCTGACACTCTTAGCATGGCAACATTGGGCATTTCTCCATCCAAACGCTTTATAATGTGAACTTCTGAAAAATATTAAAAGCAAAAACGTGTATAACCATTAAATCAAATTACTGCCACAATATAATCTAAACTTCATTACACATCACATGGATCAAAGGTAATATTTTTTTATTTTTTTATTTGCCTTTATTTAACCAGGTTAGTCCCTTGAGATACAAGATCCCTTTTACAAGAGAGACCTGGCCAAGAGAGACCGAGCAGCAGCACAAATTACAACATTCAAGATACATTCAAAATCTCACATAAAATTTATTAAAACACGCACACACAGATGATCTGGACCTGACTGATTTTATCAGAGTCTTGAATCTGTTCAAAGAAACAAGGTCCTTGATTTTTATATCAGCCTGTAACCGGTTCCATGTGTATGGAGCAGCAAAACTAAAAGCAGTCTTTCCTAGCTCTGTTCGAGCTCTAGGAACAGCAAGTTGCAAAAACTCACTCGAACGAAGACTGAGCAGACTTTGCCTTCTATTCAGAAGACAACATAAATAATTAGGCAAATTCCCAATTAGTGCTTTGTAAATAAAAACATACCAATGTGCAAAACGTCGTGCCTGCAACAAAGTCCAATTCACTTTTGTGTATAACAAACAATGATGAGTAAGAGGTCGACAGTTTGTTATAAATCGCAAAGCACTATGATACACACTGTCCAGTATGCTCAAACAGTGCACAGGAGCATTCATATACAAAATATCTCCATAATCTAATACAGGCATGAACGTTGCTTCAACTAACTTCTTTTTTACAATAAAAGAAAAACAAGATTTATTTCTATAATAAAAACCTAACAAAAGTCTAAGCTTTTTAATTAGATGTTGAATATAAGGTTTAAAAGATAACTTATATATATATATATATATATATATATATATATATATATATATATATATATAACCTCACACAGTCAGCAGTTGAATTCCTTGGTTTTCGAACCTCCATTTCTCCAACGGGTCCCGGCTTCACACCCTAAAAGTAGGGACACATTTAGCACTGTTTTAATGGTGGCTACATATGGATGAACATACATGTGACATACAAACTGACATGCTAGGTAACTCGCTGCTCGGTGTCTGTGCAGCTTTGGACTGGGGGTACAGCAGGAATATCTAGCTGAGAATAGTGTGCAGTCTGATAAAGAAGGGCAACCAAATGATTGCACAGGGCACATCCTGCCACACAGGAGCAATGGGTGCTCACCAAAATGACAGGGCTCGAGTGTTTTAACACCATCTAAGGAGAAAAAATATATTAAAATATCTGTTAACATTTTATTGAACAGCAGTAATTGAGCAAAAATAAATAAGTCAGGTAAAGTTTCCCAAATTAGTTGACTGTACACATCCACTTTAATTCACTGAAGGTAGAGAGATAAAATATGTAGGCACATGCAAAAGCTTGGGCACCAAATACCATGTTTTATTGATGCTATAGATTTAGTCAATGTGATTAGTGAAGGGTGTGATTGGAGATGACCACACCTTCAATATTTAATCAGCTTTGCTTATATTATGGCAGTAATCTGATGTAGTGGTTATACACTTCTATACACTTATACATTAAAGGAGTGGTTCCCAAACGTTTTCTGCCGTGCCCCCCATTAATAGATGAGAATAATTTTGCGCCCCCCACTGCGCCCAATATTTTGTTGAGTGAGAACAGGATATTTTGTTTTGCCAGAACAGGAACAACTGTATGTGAAGTCCCTGGAAGTCTTATTCAGCAAAGACCACAGGATTAAGGCTGCTTTTGCTTCTTTAGTTCAGACTGCCATATTTAAATATCTTGCGAAAAAACAGTAATTGTTATGACTGATTAGTGCATGTTTGTACATACATACATACATACATATATACACAAACACTTGTGTGTGTGTGTGTGTAACCATTGATCCTACTCTCAAGTCATGTGGCTTTTCACTTTTCCTCATAGACCTATGACAAACTGCCCTCACGCGGACCTCTCCTGTCACCATGTTTTTCATTGACACTGTGCAGGGGGGAAGATGAATAAAAATAAAAATGTAATGATATGCTACTTACACAGCAGCTTCATAGTTAGCTAGCTAAAACAAACATCTCAATAGTAAGTAATAGCTTCTGGTCTGTCAAGGTAAATTTATTGATACAATCACTAACGTTAACATGGATACAAGGAAGCGTTTGCTAACCATACTTTATTAGATGCAGCACAATATAACTAAAAAAAGATGGCTTAATTGTCAAATTTGATCAAGCCAGTCCAAAGACATTCACAGTTAGCTCGTTAGTTTCCTGTTTACTTCCTAGAAACGTCAGCGGGCGTCATATGCCGACTTGAAGCTGATTGGTTTATGCAAAATAGTAATGCATTGTGGTAGCGAAATCTTATTTTTGCACAGGGAAAAATGGAATAATGTTTGAACAGTTAATGTAGAACTAGAATATATGTAATATAGGACTATTCTGTTTCCTAAAATATATTTAGGTTAATATACTTTTTGGCATACCGTCCCCGAGACATATATGAATTTGCAGCTCTTTATATACTGCACATACCATCTAAACCTGGTTGCCAGATTCGCGGTTTTCACTCCAAATTGGGCTTGTTTGAAACTCCTTCAAAGTTTTTCGTTTTTGGGCTACTTTTGACTTGGCCCACCGCGGGAGTTACAAGTCAACAATAACAATCGATGGCGATATAATACTTAAATAGTCTCAATTTTAACACTCTAACACTTTGGGCTACTTTTGGCTTCTGACGGGCGCATTTTACACTGACTTTGGCCGGGATATTTATGCACGACCTGCCAACCCTGGCCACACTCGCTCGTGTTGACTGCAAGTGCACCAACTTGATCAGTCCACAGAGACAAGCCGGAGCCTTACAAGTGATTGGAAGCTCTTCTAACCAATAGTTTACTTCCTTCTGAAGCTAACCAGCCCTCATTTGCCATGATTGCTCAATTATATTTTTTTATTGAGCCCTCGGAAAGTCGCGCTTCATTTCCAATGTGGGTCCGCTAGCATAGCAACATAAGCTAACCGCTAACCTTTGCTAACCTAAGCCAAGCTCCCCAGAACGCACTATTCGGCGAAACTGAAGCAGTCGTGGATTATTTTGTTCGTTTTTATTCTGATTGTGGATACTTTTGAACATAAACCGATAACTTTTTATGGAATATATGAGCAATTTTCGGCATTTTCGCCAACCCGGAAGTGAGACCGTACACCCGCTACGACGCGACTCAGTGTACACGTGAGTAAAAATTGATAATTTTTCATAAGCGATATTGTACAAAATATATATTCTAATACTAAACATTAGATTATAGACAGTATTGGAGCTTTTGAGTGCTGGAGTACTCTGTATCGTGTCGGATGCTACCGGAGTTGGCTACGGTAGCTTGGCATAGCCTGTCGGACTATATTGGACATAAATATCATATCATACAGGGTTCCCACGGGTCCTTGAAATCCTTGAAAGTTTGTGAATCTGAAAAAATAAGTTCAAGGCCCTGGAAAGTTTTTGAAAACAGGCATAAAAGACAGCCGTCCTTGACGGTCCTTGAATATTTTAGAGGGTTTGAAATTTCACATGGATGAAGACCGCGGTCACAGAATAATAGGGCACAGTTGGTAAGGAAGTCAATATTTACAAAAGATTGCTATGAAAAAGATTGCCATGATGTTTTAAATTTCTCATCCTTTGTTGAAAAAATATGATCTGATATGAGTTGTTATAAAGATTTAAAGAAAGTCTGCAAAGTGATTCCTTTAACATTTTATATTCAGAGTTGACTGTTTCGATGCCCATGTTAAAAGTGAATGACTGTTGAGTTCAAGTGTAATAACAAGATTATCACTGATGGTATGAGACAAAAGATATAATAGATATTCTTTCAAGAAACATCCTAATAAAAATTATAAAACCACAAAGGCTTGTCAAATGGCTCATGTCTTCTAAAGTAAAAGAGACTCATTTCAAAATAATAAATAAGATATATCCTGTAGCCATGTTTCTTGAAAGAAGAGTTAAACTTGATGTGGATTAATGGACCTTTTTTAAGTCAGAAGATGAATCCCAGGAGCATATGTTTTTCCATCTCAATATTTACAAAGTTTTTGCATGGACACTAGAAACTGGATTAATCTCAAACTTCTTTCTTTTGATACCATTATACTTCAGTTCGAATTTCTCTGATTCCATAAATTCACTACCATAAGTGGAGTGGTTAAAAGGCTGTTCTCTTTATGAATGAATATTATTCTTTATTAAGTAGATTTAAAAACTATGCTAGAATCATCTCACGCCAGATTTCTCTAGAAATCTATAGTTCTAATCTCATTATATGGCTTTGCTCCTCTGTTTTATGTATGTACTGTATGTGTATATGCATATGTGTATTATTGTTATTATTATTATTATTTGTCTACTGTCAACGTGTCATTATTTTGCCAGCACAAGTTCATTTAAAATTACATTGATTCTACAGGGCCTATGCTGACTTTTACTTGGCAAAGTTTGGTCATTCTCCTGTAGAGAAATTTGTTTGTTTGTTCAGCACCGAAAGCAAGTGTTTCCTGTAGGTAGTTGTTGATCCTTCAACAACTATAGCCATTTTACGTGAATGTCGTCATCTCAGATGTGCATTGCTAAATTGCCAGTCATGCACAGAAAATTTCAGGATGCATGGCTTGAAATGACATTCAGTCTT
This sequence comes from Brachyhypopomus gauderio, assembly GCF_052324685.1. Taxonomy (NCBI): domain Eukaryota; kingdom Metazoa; phylum Chordata; class Actinopteri; order Gymnotiformes; family Hypopomidae; genus Brachyhypopomus; species Brachyhypopomus gauderio. Next base: position 11,657 of record NW_027507359.1, on the reverse strand, counting down.
TTGAATTTGCGTTGTATTAACATCGTTTTTTGATAACATATTCAGGGGTAAGAGTAGGTAAATGCTGGCAGGTGCTGTCCTTGAATTTGAGGAAGTTGGTCCTGGAAAGTCATTGAAAGGTCCTTGAATTTTATGTTAACCAAGGTGTGGGAACCCTGTCTGACATTCCTGGCATATTAGCATCTGTAATAGAGGTTCTAAAATAAAACAAACCAAGGAATATGGTATTGAAGTGAATCAATATGTTCCCCCAACTGTCTACTTCAGTTTGAGCCATGAATTATCATTTCCCTATATGTACAACCTGAGATATCTAGTTTTATAGTGGACTATGTCGGGAATCTGAGGAATTTTTAAAATGTCCGCCTGGAATGTGTGCACAATAGAGTTAAAATGATCTAAAAAGATGAGCTTCTGAACAAAAATACTGGATATGACTGATTCGTTTTTGATCAGTGTATCTTAATAATCCATCTACTGTCTTTGCAGGTTTGCAACCTACAACCACCTGATGGCCTTCTGGGAACTGATTGAACCTGCAACACATCAGATGATACGGGTCACCAACTCCAAACCTACTTTCTTAATTGGAATGGCACCCCATAGTGCCATAACCTTTGTGTCTGGACTCTATGCTGGGTCTATTAGTGACAGGGAGATGTTCAGACAGTCAGGAATTATTCCTCTACTTACCCATGACATGGCAATAATGGTGGATAAGGGCTTCCTGGTAGACGATCTTGTACCATGTAAGATCCACAGGCCAGTTTTCCTGAAAAGGTGCACACGAATGTCTGCACATGACGTAAAACACACACAGTCCGTAGCCAGGCTCAGGGTACATGTTGAACGGTGCATCCGACAAGTAAAGGAGCACAAATTGTTTGACACCGTCATCCTCATGTCTATTTCAGGCAGCATAAATCAGCTATTTACTGTATCTTGTCTGCTTGTGAACTATCAGAATGGACCACTTGTAAAGACATGGAGCAAATTTTAGAATGTATGCATTTAAATATCGAAAATATGTAAATATGTTTTGATGCTTTATTATTACTGGTCTTAATAACCTGCTGTAATAAACCTTGGCTTGGAGAATCAAAAATCCTTCTCATATTTTTTTTATGTCTGCACTTAAAGGAAGACATAAAAACAGTGGAATTAATCCATTGACAGAAAAAACAAACAAATCACTTCTTAATGAACAACAGATAATTAATCTGACACTATACAGGTAATCATTGTATTTATGTTTTACTGCAAACACTTTTGTATGTAATGGTAAAAGAAAAAATGATCCGCTTTTTCTCTAATGGTGTGCATCACTTCTTGATTTTTGTAAACTCGCTCAACTAGTGTGTCCTCCTGAGCACACACAACAAAATCACACCATTCTAAACCAGTCAAGAGGATCTGTCCCTGAACTTGCCAGCAGTACTTGTGTTGCCTCCGAAGTTTCAAAGCACCGCTTGACATTTTCAGATAGGGGCAGTCCACATAACTCTGAATGTTGGGGCATTTGACTTCTAAGAGTCCAAATGGTGGATTCTCAGAGGGATCGAAGATTACTCCATCAGGGGAACAACCCAGCCATGGAGCATCAGGGTGAATGACAAACCCACATGGTGAATAATTCACATTTTTCAGAATGCAGTACTCTTGAACTGCAACTGGCTCCATATGAATTCCTCCCCTCATGTCCTTGGTCTGGACAGTTCCCCTGTAGATTCTCTCTGCCAAATTCTCTGCAGAAGTATGTCCTCGAACATGGTTTGCCTCATGGAAACGTGTAGATCAGGCATGTCAAACTCAGTTTGGCTGTGGGGCCGGATCCAGACCTTCTGTTCTCAGGTGAGCCGGATCAGTAACTACAAATCAACTCCAAATATTTAGCTTTATTTTTCAGTACTATGCTTTATCATTCAGCCTACATTTTTAGCCTACCCTACATATTATAATCATGGATGAAAAGGGATCTTTTCTAAGCACAACACATTAAAACAATGAAAAAAAAAAGATTTTCATGTTTGACGGTGAATGTGTTAACAACTGGTTTATTTTAACAGTTGAGTGAATGCAGTTTTATACCTGAAGCAACTCACCACATTAACAAACTCAAGTGGGAGCTATGAAAAAAATATTTTCGCCTTAATAGTCATACTGCTTTGAAATAAATAAAAAAAGAAATACAAATAAAAGTTATAGCAGTGCATGGGTAATAAAATTAGACTACATCAGATCAAACTACTAGGCTGGGCCTACTGAAGCTGAGAACATACTGCACAATATTAATTATCTTTAATATGAAACCAGATGAATCTTATTTTTAATGATCTGTATTCATGAGTGCAAACAAATTTCGTGTCATCACACTTTTTTTCTCTCTCTCTCACTGCATTCCTGCAGTCTACTTGCTGCTGCTGGCTCCTGTAACTTGGCATCTTTTTGCCTTCACAAGTGCATCGATATTAGGTGTCAAATCCTGAGTAGCAGCACATTTAACAATGTCATTCAAGTGTTTATTTGTTAACCTTGAGCGCTGCTTTGTTTTATTATTGTTCATTACAGAGAACACCTGTTCACAAAGATAAGTAGTCCCAAACATGGATAGAACTTATGCAGCCATGGCTGTTAATTTGGGGTAACCTGGCACGAGATATTGATAAAACGTATTCATTTCTACGGACCCAAATTTATCCTTCATAGCAGAATCGCTTCATAGCGGAATTGCATCCTTTGACTGAAGCTTTAACTCGTGTCAGTGCTGCATGCTGTCATTTACTGCCCTCTAGCGACCAGAGAGAGCATTTGATTTGTATTCATTTTTTAAAAATCACAACTTTTGATAGAAATGAGCTAGAGACTTGCTTCATTTTTTGACATACTCAGAAATTTATGCCGGGCCGTATTAAATAATCCAACGGGACGGGTCCGGCCCGCGGGCCCTATGTTTCACATGCCTGCTGTACATGTTACTCTCATCTTTCTCAGACCATGCCATTCTTCACATCAACTCTGCTCCTGTGTTGCAGCTTCAATCCTCTGGCCCATGCTCAATCACACTTCCAGGGACTTAACATGCACTTCTTCCTCTTCTCACAAAACATACGCACATTCTCATCGTCCCAGCCTATAGTTTTGGATAGCAAGGGGTGCTTCAGTGGGGGCACCTGGGATGTTCACAATTTCTCTCACTGCTGCTGGCTTATGATGGAATGAAACCACACTCCCTGCCTCTACAGGCCCAAAAGCACATTCAACTAATGGGACTGCAGTTCACATGCCCATTGTTGTAACCAGAGGGGCAATTACAGGACTAAAACTTCTTATAGACCTCTGACACTCTTAGCATGGCAACATTGGGCATTTCTCCATCCAAACGCTTTATAATGTGAACTTCTGAAAAATATTAAAAGCAAAAACGTGTATAACCATTAAATCAAATTACTGCCACAATATAATCTAAACTTCATTACACATCACATGGATCAAAGGTAATATTTTTTTATTTTTTTATTTGCCTTTATTTAACCAGGTTAGTCCCTTGAGATACAAGATCCCTTTTACAAGAGAGACCTGGCCAAGAGAGACCGAGCAGCAGCACAAATTACAACATTCAAGATACATTCAAAATCTCACATAAAATTTATTAAAACACGCACACACAGATGATCTGGACCTGACAGATTTTATCAGAGTCTTAAATCTGTTCAAAGAAACAAGGTCCTTGATTTTTATATCAGCCTGTAACCGGTTCCATGTGTATGGAGCAGCAAAACTAAAAGCAGTCTTTCCTAGCTCTGTTCGAGCTCTAGGAACAGCAAGTTGCAAAAACTCACTCGAACGAAGACTGAGCAGACTTTGCCTTCTATTCAGAAGACAACATAAATAATTAGGCAAATTCCCAATTAGTGCTTTGTAAATAAAAACATACCAATGTGCAAAACGTCGTGCCTGCAACAAAGTCCAATTCACTTTTGTGTATAACAAACAGTGATGAGTAAGAGGTCGACAGTTTGTTATAAATCGCAAAGCACTATGATACACACTGTCCAGTATGCTCAAACAGTGCACAGGAGCATTCATATACAAAATATCTCCATAATCTAATACAGGCATGAACGTTGCTTCAACTAACTTCTTTTTTACAATAAAAGAAAAACAAGATTTATTTCTATAATAAAAACCTAACAAAAGTCTAAGCTTTTTAATTAGATGTTGAATATAAGGTTTAAAAGATAACTTATATATATATATATATATATATATATATAACCTCACACAGTCAGCAGTTGAATTCCTTGGTTTTCGAACCTCCATTTCTCCAACGGGTCCCGGCTTCACACCCTAAAAGTAGGGACACATTTAGCACTGTTTTAATGGTGGCTACATATGGATGAACATACATGTGACATACAAACTGACATGCTAGGTAACTCGCTGCTCGGTGTCTGTGCAGCTTTGGACTGGGGGTACAGCAGGAATATCTAGCTGAGAATAGTGTGCAGTCTGATAAAGAAGGGCAACCAAATGATTGCACAGGGCACATCCTGCCACACAGGAGCAATGGGTGCTCACCAAAATGACAGGGCTCGAGTGTTTTAACACCATCTAAGGAGAAAAAATATATTAAAATATCTGTTAACATTTTATTGAACAGCAGTAATTGAGCAAAAATAAATAAGTCAGGTAAAGTTTCCCAAATTAGTTGACTGTACACATCCACTTTAATTCACTGAAGGTAGAGAGATAAAATATGTAGGCACATGCAAAAGCTTGGGCACCAAATACCATGTTTTATTGATGCTATAGATTTAGTCAATGTGATTAGTGAAGGGTGTGATTGGAGATGACCACACCTTCAATATTTAATCAGCTTTGCTTATATTATGGCAGTAATCTGATGTAGTGGTTATACACTTCTATACACTTATACATTAAAGGAGTGGTTCCCAAACGTTTTCTGCCGTGCCCCCCATTAATAGATGAGAATAATTTTGCGCCCCCCACTGCGCCCAATATTTTGTTGAGTGAGAACAGGATATTTTGTTTTGCCAGAACAGGAACAACTGTATGTGAAGTCCCTGGAAGTCTTATTCAGCAAAGACCACAGGATTAAGGCTGCTTTTGCTTCTTTAGTTCAGACTGCCATATTTAAATATCTTGCGAAAAAACAGTAATTGTTATGACTGATTAGTGCATGTTTGTACATACATACATACATACATATATACACAAACACTTGTGTGTGTGTGTGTGTAACCATTGATCCTACTCTCAAGTCATGTGGCTTTTCACTTTTCCTCATAGACCTATGACAAACTGCCCTCACGCGGACCTCTCCTGTCACCATGTTTTTCATTGACACTGTGCAGGGGGGAAGATGAATAAAAATAAAAATGTAATGATATGCTACTTACACAGCAGCTTCATAGTTAGCTAGCTAAAACAAACATCTCAATAGTAAGTAATAGCTTCTGGTCTGTCAAGGTAAATTTATTGATACAATCACTAACGTTAACATGGATACAAGGAAGCGTTTGCTAACCATACTTTATTAGATGCAGCACAATATAACTAAAAAAAGATGGCTTAATTGTCAAATTTGATCAAGCCAGTCCAAAGACATTCACAGTTAGCTCGTTAGTTTCCTGTTTACTTCCTAGAAACGTCAGCGGGCGTCATATGCCGACTTGAAGCTGATTGGTTTATGCAAAATAGTAATGCATTGTGGTAGCGAAATCTTATTTTTGCACAGGGAAAAATGGAATAATGTTTGAACAGTTAATGTAGAACTAGAATATATGTAATATAGGACTATTCTGTTTCCTAAAATATATTTAGGTTAATATACTTTTTGGCATACCGTCCCCGAGACATATATGAATTTGCAGCTCTTTATATACTGCACATACCATCTAAACCTGGTTGCCAGATTCGCGGTTTTCACTCCAAATTGGGCTTGTTTGAAACTCCTTCAAAGTTTTTCGTTTTTGGGCTACTTTTGACTTGGCCCACCGCGGGAGTTACAAGTCAACAATAACAATCGATGGCGATATAATACTTAAATAGTCTCAATTTTAACACTCTAACACTTTGGGCTACTTTTGGCTTCTGACGGGCGCATTTTACACTGACTTTGGCCGGGATATTTATGCACGACCTGCCAACCCTGGCCACACTCGCTCGTGTTGACTGCAAGTGCACCAACTTGATCAGTCCACAGAGACAAGCCGGAGCCTTACAAGTGATTGGAAGCTCTTCTAACCAATAGTTTACTTCCTTCTGAAGCTAACCAGCCCTCATTTGCCATGATTGCTCAATTATATTTTTTTATTGAGCCCTCGGAAAGTCGCGCTTCATTTCCAATGTGGGTCCGCTAGCATAGCAACATAAGCTAACCGCTAACCTTTGCTAACCTAAGCCAAGCTCCCCAGAACGCACTATTCGGCGAAACTGAAGCAGTCGTGGATTATTTTGTTCGTTTTTATTCTGATTGTGGATACTTTTGAACATAAACCGATAACTTTTTATGGAATATATGAGCAATTTTCGGCATTTTCGCCAACCCGGAAGTGAGACCGTACACCCGCTACGACGCGACTCAGTGTACACGTGAGTAAAAATTGATAATTTTTCATAAGCGATATTGTACAAAATATATATTCTAATACTAAACATTAGATTATAGACAGTATTGGAGCTTTTGAGTGCTGGAGTACTCTGTATCGTGTCGGATGCTACCGGAGTTGGCTACGGTAGCTTGGCATAGCCTGTCGGACTATATTGGACATAAATATCATATCATACAGGGTTCCCACGGGTCCTTGAAATCCTTGAAAGTTTGTGAATCTGAAAAAATAAGTTCAAGGCCCTGGAAAGTTTTTGAAAACAGGCATAAAAGACAGCCGTCCTTGACGGTCCTTGAATATTTTAGAGGGTTTGAAATTTCACATGGATGAAGACCGCGGTCACAGAATAATAGGGCACAGTTGGTAAGGAAGTCAATATTTACAAAAGATTGCTATGAAAAAGATTGCCATGATGTTTTAAATTTCTCATCCTTTGTTGAAAAAATATGATCTGATATGAGTTGTTATAAAGATTTAAAGAAAGTCTGCAAAGTGATTCCTTTAACATTTTATATTCAGAGTTGACTGTTTCGATGCCCATGTTAAAAGTGAATGACTGTTGAGTTCAAGTGTAATAACAAGATTATCACTGATGGTATGAGACAAAAGATATAATAGATATTCTTTCAAGAAACATCCTAATAAAAATTATAAAACCACAAAGGCTTGTCAAATGGCTCATGTCTTCTAAAGTAAAAGAGACTCATTTCAAAATAATAAATAAGATATATCCTGTAGCCATGTTTCTTGAAAGAAGAGTTAAACTTGATGTGGATTAATGGACCTTTTTTAAGTCAGAAGATGAATCCCAGGAGCATATGTTTTTCCATCTCAATATTTACAAAGTTTTTGCATGGACACTAGAAACTGGATTAATCTCAAACTTCTTTCTTTTGATACCATTATACTTCAGTTCGAATTTCTCTGATTCCATAAATTCACTACCATAAGTGGAGTGGTTAAAAGGCTGTTCTCTTTATGAATGAATATTATTCTTTATTAAGTAGATTTAAAAACTATGCTAGAATCATCTCACGCCAGATTTCTCTAGAAATCTATAGTTCTAATCTCATTATATGGCTTTGCTCCTCTGTTTTATGTATGTACTGTATGTGTATATGCATATGTGTATTATTGTTATTATTATTATTATTTGTCTACTGTCAACGTGTCATTATTTTGCCAGCACAAGTTCATTTAAAATTACATTGATTCTACAGGGCCTATGCTGACTTTTACTTGGCAAAGTTTGGTCATTCTCCTGTAGAGAAATTTGTTTGTTTGTTCAGCACCGAAAGCAAGTGTTTCCTGTAGGTAGTTGTTGATCCTTCAACAACTATAGCCATTTTACGTGAATGTCGTCATCTCAGATGTGCATTGCTAAATTGCCAGTCATGCACAGAAAATTTCAGGATGCATGGCTTGAAATGACATTCAGTCTTTTGAATTTGCGTTGTATTAACATCGTTTTTTGATAACATATTCAGGGGTAAGAGTAGGTAAATGCTGGCAGGTGCTGTCCTTGAATTTGAGGAAGTTGGTCCTGGAAAGTCATTGAAAGGTCCTTGAATTTTATGTTAACCAAGGTGTGGGAACCCTGTCTGACATTCCTGGCATATTAGCATCTGTAATAGAGGTTCTAAAATAAAACAAACCAAGGAATATGGTATTGAAGTGAATCAATATGTTCCCCCAACTGTCTACTTCAGTTTGAGCCATGAATTATCATTTCCCTATATGTACAACCTGAGATATCTAGTTTTATAGTGGACTATGTCGGGAATCTGAGGAATTTTTAAAATGTCCGCCTGGAATGTGTGCACAATAGAGTTAAAATGATCTAAAAAGATGAGCTTCTGAACAAAAATACTGGATATGACTGATTCGTTTTTGATCAGTGTATCTTAATAATCCATCTACTGTCTTTGCAGGTTTGCAACCTACAACCACCTGATGGCCTTCTGGGAACTGATTGAACCTGCAACACATCAGATGATACGGGTCACCAACTCCAAACCTACTTTCTTAATTGGAATGGCACCCCATAGTGCCATAACCTTTGTGTCTGGACTCTATGCTGGGTCTATTAGTGACAGGGAGATGTTCAGACAGTCAGGAATTATTCCTCTACTTACCCATGACATGGCAATAATGGTGGATAAGGGCTTCCTGGTAGACGATCTTGTACCATGTAAGATCCACAGGCCAGTTTTCCTGAAAAGGTGCACACGAATGTCTGCACATGACGTAAAACACACACAGTCCGTAGCCAGGCTCAGGGTACATGTTGAACGGTGCATCCGACAAGTAAAGGAGCACAAATTGTTTGACACCGTCATCCTCATGTCTATTTCAGGCAGCATAAATCAGCTATTTACTGTATCTTGTCTGCTTGTGAACTATCAGAATGGACCACTTGTAAAGACATGGAGCAAATTTTAGAATGTATGCATTTAAATATCGAAAATATGTAAATATGTTTTGATGCTTTATTATTACTGGTCTTAATAACCTGCTGTAATAAACCTTGGCTTGGAGAATCAAAAATCCTTCTCATATTTTTTTTATGTCTGCACTTAAAGGAAGACATAAAAACAGTGGAATTAATCCATTGACAGAAAAAACAAACAAATCACTTCTTAATGAACAACAGATAATTAATCTGACACTATACAGGTAATCATTGTATTTATGTTTTACTGCAAACACTTTTGTATGTAATGGTAAAAGAAAAAATGATCCGCTTTTTCTCTAATGGTGTGCATCACTTCTTGATTTTTGTAAACTCGCTCAACTAGTGTGTCCTCCTGAGCACACACAACAAAATCACACCATTCTAAACCAGTCAAGAGGATCTGTCCCTGAACTTGCCAGCAGTACTTGTGTTGCCTCCGAAGTTTCAAAGCACCGCTTGACATTTTCAGATAGGGGCAGTCCACATAACTCTGAATGTTGGGGCATTTGACTTCTAAGAGTCCAAATGGTGGATTCTCAGAGGGATCGAAGATTACTCCATCAGGGGAACAACCCAGCCATGGAGCATCAGGGTGAATGACAAACCCACATGGTGAATAATTCACATTTTTCAGAATGCAGTACTCTTGAACTGCAACTGGCTCCATATGAATTCCTCCCCTCATGTCCTTGGTCTGGACAGTTCCCCTGTAGATTCTCTCTGCCAAATTCTCTGCAGAAGTATGTCCTCGAACATGGTTTGCCTCATGGAAACGTGTAGATCAGGCATGTCAAACTCAGTTTGGCTGTGGGGCCGGATCCAGACCTTCTGTTCTCAGGTGAGCCGGATCAGTAACTACAAATCAACTCCAAATATTTAGCTTTATTTTTCAGTACTATGCTTTATCATTCAGCCTACATTTTTAGCCTACCCTACATATTATAATCATGGATGAAAAGGGATCTTTTCTAAGCACAACACATTAAAACAATGAAAAAAAAAAGATTTTCATGTTTGACGGTGAATGTGTTAACAACTGGTTTATTTTAACAGTTGAGTGAATGCAGTTTTATACCTGAAGCAACTCACCACATTAACAAACTCAAGTGGGAGCTATGAAAAAAATATTTTCGCCTTAATAGTCATACTGCTTTGAAATAAATAAAAAAAGAAATACAAATAAAAGTTATAGCAGTGCATGGGTAATAAAATTAGACTACATCAGATCAAACTACTAGGCTGGGCCTACTGAAGCTGAGAACATACTGCACAATATTAATTATCTTTAATATGAAACCAGATGAATCTTATTTTTAATGATCTGTATTCATGAGTGCAAACAAATTTCGTGTCATCACACTTTTTTTCTCTCTCTCTCACTGCATTCCTGCAGTCTACTTGCTGCTGCTGGCTCCTGTAACTTGGCATCTTTTTGCCTTCACAAGTGCATCGATATTAGGTGTCAAATCCTGAGTAGCAGCACATTTAACAATGTCATTCAAGTGTTTATTTGTTAACCTTGAGCGCTGCTTTGTTTTATTATTGTTCATTACAGAGAACACCTGTTCACAAAGATAAGTAGTCCCAAACATGGATAGAACTTATGCAGCCATGGCTGTTAATTTGGGGTAACCTGGCACGAGATATTGATAAAACGTATTCATTTCTACGGACCCAAATTTATCCTTCATAGCAGAATCGCTTCATAGCGGAATTGCATCCTTTGACTGAAGCTTTAACTCGTGTCAGTGCTGCATGCTGTCATTTACTGCCCTCTAGCGACCAGAGAGAGCATTTGATTTGTATTCATTTTTTAAAAATCACAACTTTTGATAGAAATGAGCTAGAGACTTGCTTCATTTTTTGACATACTCAGAAATTTATGCCGGGCCGTATTAAATAATCCAACGGGACGGGTCCGGCCCGCGGGCCCTATGTTTCACATGCCTGCTGTACATGTTACTCTCATCTTTCTCAGACCATGCCATTCTTCACATCAACTCTGCTCCTGTGTTGCAGCTTCAATCCTCTGGCCCATGCTCAATCACACTTCCAGGGACTTAACATGCACTTCTTCCTCTTCTCACAAAACATACGCACATTCTCATCGTCCCCAGCCTATAGTTTTGGATAGCAAGGGGTGCTTCAGTGGGGGCACCTGGGATGTTCACAATTTCTCTCACTGCTGCTGGCTTATGATGGAATGAAACCACACTCCCTGCCTCTACAGGCCCAAAAGCACATTCAACTAATGGGACTGCAGTTCACATGCCCATTGTTGTAACCAGAGGGGCAATTACAGGACTAAAACTTCTTATAGACCTCTGACACTCTTAGCATGGCAACATTGGGCATTTCTCCATCCAAACGCTTTATAATGTGAACTTCTGAAAAATATTAAAAGCAAAAACGTGTATAACCATTAAATCAAATTACTGCCACAATATAATCTAAACTTCATTACACATCACATGGATCAAAGGTAATATTTTTTTATTTTTTTATTTGCCTTTATTTAACCAGGTTAGTCCCTTGAGATACAAGATCCCTTTTACAAGAGAGACCTGGCC
>NW_027507358.1:0-46113 GCF_052324685.1 Brachyhypopomus gauderio | reverse complement strand
GCATTAAGGCGTTCAAAACAGCGTTTGCTGGCGCTGTAAGCGCTCTAAACAGTGTTTCTGAGCATAACTTGGGGCAAAAGTGCAACTTTTGAAGAATGAACTGAAAACTCATATTTTGTTTCAAAACAGTGTTTGGATGTGATACAAGCTGTTTTATCATGTTTGTAATGTTACACATGCATTTCCAATCAAGTAGTGAGTCTTGCATTAAGGCGTTCAAAACAGCGTTTGCTGGCGCTGTAAGTGCTCTAAACAGTGTTTCTGAGCATAACTTGGGGCAAAAGTGCAACTTTGAAGAATGAACTGAAAACTCATATTTTGTTTCAAAACAGTGTTTGGATGTGATAACAAGCTGTTTTATCATGTTTGTAATGTTACACATGCATTTCCAATCAAGTAGTGAGTCTTGCATTAAGGCGTTCAAAACAGCGTTTGCTGGCGCTGTAAGCGCTCTAAACAGTGTTTCTGAGCATAACTTGTGGCAAAAGTGCAACTTTTGAAGAATGAACTGAAAACTCATATTTTGAATGAAAACAGTGTTTGGATGTGATAACAAGGTGTTTTATCATGTTTGTAATGTTACACATGCATTTCCAAACAAGTAGTGAGTCTTGCATTAAGGCGTTCAAAACAGCGTTTGCTGGCGCTGTAAGCGCTCTAAACAGTGTTTCTGAGCATAACTTGGGGCAAAAGTGCAACTTTTGAAGAATGAACTGAAAACTCATATTTTGTTTCAAAACAGTGTTTGGATGTGATAACAAGCTGTTTTATCATGTTTGTAATGTTACACATGCATTTCCAATCAAGTAGTGAGTCTTGCATTAAGGCGTTCAAAACAGCGTTTGCTGGCGCTGTAAGTGCTCTAAACAGTGTTTCTGACCATAACTTGGGGCAAAAGTGCAACTTTTGAAGAATGAAAAGAAAACTCATATTTTGAATGAAAACAGTGTTTGGATGTGATAACAAGCTGTTTTATCATGTTTGTAATGTTACACATGCATTTCCAATCAAGTAGTGAGTCTTGCAATAAGGCGTTCAAAACAGTGTTTGCTGGCGCTGTAAGCGCTCTAACAGTGTTTCTGAGCATAACTTGTGGCAAAAGTTCAACTTTTGAAGAATGAACTGAAAACTCATATTTTGAATGAAAACAGTATTTGCATGTGATAACAAGCTGTTTTATCATGTTTGTAATGTTACACATGCATTTCCAAACAAGTAGTAAGTCTTGCATTAAGGCGTTCAAAACAGCGTTTGCTGGCGCTGTAAGTGCTCTAAACAGTGTTTCTGAGCATAACTTGGGGCAAAAGTGCAACTTTTGAAGAATTAACTGAAAACTCATATTTTGAATGAAAACAGTGTTTGGATGTGATAACAAGCTGTTTTATCATGTTTGTAATGTTACACATGCATTTCCAATCAAGTAGTGAGTCTTGCATTAAGGCGTTCAAAACAGCGTTTGCTGGCGCTGTAAGTGCTCTAAACAGTGTTTCTGAGCATAACTTGGGGCAAAAGTGCAACTTTTGAAGAATGAACTGAAAACTCATATTTTGAATGAAAACAGTGTTTGGATGTGATAACAAGCTGTTTTATCATGTTTGTAATGGTACACATGCATTTCCAAACAAGTAGTGAGTCTTGCATTAAGGCGTTCAAAACAGCGTTTGCTGGCGCTGTAAGCGCTCTAAACAGTGTTTCTGAGCATAACTTGGGGCAAAAGTGCAACTTTGAAGAATGAACTGAAAACTCATATTTTGTTTCAAAACAGTGTTTGGATGTGATAACAAGCTGTTTTATCATGTTTGTAATGTTACACATGCATTTCCAATCAAGTAGTGAGTCTTGCATTAAGGCGTTCAAAACAGCGTTTGCTGGCGCTGTAAGTGCTCTAAACAATGTTTCTGACCATAACTTGGGGCAAAAGTGCAACTTTTGAAGAATGTAAAGAAAACTCATATTTTGAATGAAAACAGTGTTTGGATGTGATAACAAGCTGTTTTATCATGTTTGTAATGTTACACATGCATTTCCAATCAAGTAGTGAGTCTTGCAATAAGGCATTCAAAACAGTGTTTGCTGGCGCTGTAAGCGCTCTAAACAGTGTTTCTGAGCATAACTTGTGGCAAAAGTTCAACTTTTGAAGAATGAACTGAAAACTCATATTTTGAATGAAAACAGTATTTGCATGTGATAACAAGCTGTTTTATCATGTTTGTAATGTTACACATGCATTTCCAAACAAGTAGTAAGTCTTGCATTAAGGCGTTCAAAACAGCGTTTGCTGGCGCTGTAACCGCTCTAAACAGTGTTTCTGAGCATAACTTGGGGCAAAAGTGCAACTTTTGAAGAATGAACTGAAAACTCATATTTTGTTTCAAAACAGTGTTTGGATGTGATAACAAGCTGTTTTATCATGTTTGTAATGTTACACATGCATTTCCAATCAAGTAGTGAGTCTTGCATTAAGGCGTTCAAAACAGCGTTTGCTGGCGCTGTAAGTGCTCTAAACAGTGTTTCTGAGCATAACTTGGGGCAAAAGTGCAACTTTTGAAGAATGAACTGAAAACTCATATTTTGTTTCAAAACAGTGTTTGGATGTGATAACAAGCTGTTTTATCATGTTTGTAATGTTACACATGCATTTCCAATCAAGTAGTGAGTCTTGCATTAAGGCGTTCAAAACAGCGTTTGCTGGCGCTGTAAGTGCTCTAAACAGTGTTTCTGAGCATAACTTGGGGCAAAAGTGCAACTTTTGAAGAATGAACTGAAAACTCATATTTTGAATGAAAACAGTGTTTGGATGTGATAACAAGCTGTTTTATCATGTTTGTAATGTTACACATGCATTTCCAAACAAGTAGTAAGTCTTGCATTAAGGCGTTCAAAACAGCGTTTGCTGGCGCTGTAAGCGCTCTAAACAGTGTTTCTGAGCATAACTTGGGGCAAAAGTGCAACTTTTGAAGAATGAACTGAAAACTCATATTTTGTTTCAAAACAGTGTTTGGATGTGATAACAAGCTGTTTTATCATGTTTGTAATGTTACACATGCATTTCCAAACAAGTAGTAAGTCTTGCATTAAGGCGTTCAAAACAGCGTTTGCTGGCGCTGTAAGCGCTCTAAACAGTGTTTCTGAGCATAACTTGGGGCAAAAGTGCAACTTTTGAAGAATGAACTGAAAACTCATATTTTGTTTCAAAACAGTGTTTGGATGTGATAACAAGCTGTTTTATCATGTTTGTAATGTTACACATGCATTTCCAATCAAGTAGTGAGTCTTGCATTAAGGCGTTCAAAACAGCGTTTGCTGGCGCTGTAAGTGCTCTAAACAGTGTTTCTGAGCATAACTTGGGGCAAAAGTGCAACTTTTGAAGAATGAACTGAAAACTCATATTTTGTTTCAAAACAGTGTTTGGATGTGATAACAAGCTGTTTTATCATGTTTGTAATGTTACACATGCATTTCCAATCAAGTAGTGAGTCTTGCATTAAGGCGTTCAAAACAGCGTTTGCTGGCGCTGTAAGCGCTCTAAACAGTGTTTCTGAGCATAACTTGTGGCAAAAGTGCAACTTTTGAAGAATGAACTGAAAACTCATATTTTGAATGAAAACAGTGTTTGGATGTGATAACAAGGTGTTTTATCATGTTTGTAATGTTACACATGCATTTCCAAACAAGTAGTGAGTCTTGCATTAAGGCGTTCAAAACAGCGTTTGCTGGCGCTGTAAGCGCTCTAAACAGTGTTTCTGAGCATAACTTGGGGCAAAAGTGCAACTTTTGAAGAATGAACTGAAAACTCATATTTTGTTTCAAAACAGTGTTTGGATGTGATAACAAGCTGTTTTATCATGTTTGTAATGTTACACATGCATTTCCAATCAAGTAGTGAGTCTTGCATTAAGGCGTTCAAAACAGCGTTTGCTGGCGCTGTAAGTGCTCTAAACAGTGTTTCTGACCATAACTTGGGGCAAAAGTGCAACTTTTGAAGAATGAAAAGAAAACTCATATTTTGAATGAAAACAGTGTTTGGATGTGATAACAAGCTGTTTTATCATGTTTGTAATGTTACACATGCATTTCCAATCAAGTAGTGAGTCTTGCAATAAGGCGTTCAAAACAGTGTTTGCTGGCGCTGTAAGCGCTCTAAACAGTGTTTCTGAGCATAACTTGTGGCAAAAGTTCAACTTTTGAAGAATGAACTGAAAACTCATATTTTGAATGAAAACAGTATTTGCATGTGATAACAAGCTGTTTTATCATGTTTGTAATGTTACACATGCATTTCCAAACAAGTAGTAAGTCTTGCATTAAGGCGTTCAAAACAGCGTTTGCTGGCGCTGTAACCGCTCTAAACAGTGTTTCTGAGCATAACTTGGGGCAAAAGTGCAACTTTTGAAGAATGAACTGAAAACTCATATTTTGTTTCAAAACAGTGTTTGGATGTGATAACAAGCTGTTTTATCATGTTTGTAATGTTACACATGCATTTCCAATCAAGTAGTGAGTCTTGCATTAAGGCGTTCAAAACAGCGTTTGCTGGCGCTGTAAGTGCTCTAAACAGTGTTTCTGAGCATAACTTGGGGCAAAAGTGCAACTTTTGAAGAATTAACTGAAAACTCATTTTGAATGAAAACAGTGTTTGGATGTGATAACAAGCTGTTTTATCATGTTTGTAATGTTACACATGCATTTCCAAACAAGTAGTGAGTCTTGCATTAAGGCGTTCAAAACAGCGTTTGCTGGCGTTGTAAGAGCTTTAAACAGTGTTTCTGAGCATAACTTGTGGCAAAAGTGCAACTTTTGAAGAATGAAAAGAAAACTCATATTTTGTTTCAAAACAGTGTTGGGATGTGATAACAAGCTGTTTTATCATGTTTGTAATGTTACACATGCATTTCCAATCAAGTAGTGAGTCTTGCATTAAGGCGTTCAAAACAGCGTTTGCTGGCGCTGTAAGTGCTCTAAACAGTGTTTCTGAGCATAACTTGGGGCAAAAGTGCAACTTTTGAAGAATGAACTGAAAACTCATATTTTGTTTCAAAACAGTGTTTGGATGTGATAACAAGCTGTTTTATCATGTTTGTAATGTTACACATGCATTTCCAATCAAGTAGTGAGTCTTGCATTAAGGCGTTCAAAACAGCGTTTGCTGGCGCTGTAAGTGCTCTAAACAGTGTTTCTGAGCATAACTTGGGGCAAAAGTGCAACTTTTGAAGAATGAACTGAAAACTCATATTTTGTTTCAAAACAGTGTTTGGATGTGATAACAAGCTGTTTTATCATGTTTGTAATGTTACACATGCATTTCCAAACAAGTAGTGAGTCTTGCATTAAGGCGTTCAAAACAGCGTTTGCTGGCGTTGTAAGAGCTTTAAACAGTGTTTCTGAGCATAACTTGGGGCAAAAGTGCAACTTTTGAAGAATGAAAAGAAAACTCATATTTTGTTTCAAAACAGTGTTTGGATGTGATAACAAGCTGTTTTATCATGTTTGTAATGTTACACATGCATTTCCAAACAAGTAGTAAGTCTTGCATTAAGGCGTTCAAAACAGCGTTTGCTGGCGCTGTAAGCGCTCTAAACAGTGTTTCTGAGCATAACTTGGGGCAAACGTGCAACTTTGAAGAATGAACTGAAAACTCATATTTTGTTTCAAAAAAGTGTTTGGATGTGATAACAAGCTGTTTTATTATGTTTGTAATGTTACACATGCATTTCCAATCAAGTAGTGAGTCTTGCATTAAGGCGTTCAAAACAGCGTTTGCTGGCGCTGTAAGTGCTCTAAACAGTGTTTCTGGGCATAACTTGGGGCAAAAGTGCAACTTTTGAAGAATGAACTGAAAACTCATATTTTGTTTCAAAACAGTGTTTGGATGTGATAACAAGCTGTTTTATCATGTTTGTAATGTTACACATGCATTTCCAATCAAGTAGTGAGTCTTGCAATAAGGCGTTCAAAACAATGTTTGCTGGCGCTGTAAGCGCTCTAAACAGTGTTTCTGAGCATAACTTGTGGCAAAAGTTCAACTTTTGAAGAATGAACTGAAAACTCATATTTTGAATGAAAACAGTATTTGCATGTGATAACAAGCTGTTTTATCATGTTTGTAATGTTACACATGCATTTCCAAACAAGTAGTAGTCTTGCATTAAGGCGTTCAAAACAGCGTTTGCTGGCGCTGTAAGTGCTCTAAACAGTGTTTCTGAGCATAACTTGTGGCAAAAGTGCAACTTTTGAAGAATGAAAAGAAAACTCATATTTTGTTTCAAAACAGTGTTTGGATGTGATAACAAGCTGTTTTATCATGTTTGTAATGTTACACATGCATTTCCAAACAAGTAGTAAGTCTTGCATTAAGGCGTTCAAAACAGCGTTTGCTGGCGCTGTAAGCGCTCTAAACAGTGTTTCTGAGCATAACTTGTGGCAAAAGTGCAACTTTTGAAGAATGAACTGAAAACTCATATTTTGTTTCAAAACAGTGTTGGGATGTGATAACAAGCTGTTTTATCATGTTTGTAATGTTACACATGCATTTCCAATCAAGTAGTGAGTCTTGCATTAAGGCGTTCAAAACAGCGTTTGCTGGCGCTGTAAGTGCTCTAACAGTGTTTCTGAGCATAACTTGGGGCAAAAGTGCAACTTTTGAAGAATGAACTGAAAACTCATATTTTGTTTCAAAACAGTGTTTGGATGTGATAACAAGCTGTTTTATCATGTTTGTAATGTTACACATGCATTTCCAATCAAGTAGTGAGTCTTGCATTAAGGCGTTCAAACAGCGTTTGCTGGCGCTGTAAGTGCTCTAAACAGTGTTTCTGAGCATAACTTGGGGCAAAAGTGCAACTTTTGAAGAATGAACTGAAAACTCATATTTTGTTTCAAAACAGTGTTTGGATGTGATAACAAGCTGTTTTATCATGTTTGTAATGTTACACATGCATTTCCAAACAAGTAGTGAGTCTTGCATTAAGGCGTTCAAAACAGCGTTTGCTGGCGTTGTAAGAGCTTTAAACAGTGTTTCTGAGCATAACTTGGGGCAAAAGTGCAACATTTGAAGAATGAAAAGAAAACTCATATTTTGTTTCAAAACAGTGTTTGGATGTGATAACAAGCTGTTTTATCATGTTTGTAATGTTACACATGCATTTCCAAACAAGTAGTAAGTCTTGCATTAAGGCGTTCAAAACAGCGTTTGCTGGCGCTGTAAGCGCTCTAAACAGTGTTTCTGAGCATAACTTGGGGCAAACGTGCAACTTTTGAAGAATGAACTGAAAACTCATATTTTGTTTCAAAAAAGTGTTTGGATGTGATAACAAGCTGTTTTATTATGTTTGTAATGTTACACATGCATTTCCAATCAAGTAGTAAGTCTTGCATTAAGGCGTTCAAAACAGCGTTTGCTGGCGCTGTAAGTGCTCTAAACAGTGTTTCTGAGCATAACTTGGGGCAAAAGTGCAAATTTTGAAGGATGAACTGAAAACTCATATTTTGTTTCAAAACAGTGTTTGGATGTGATAACAAGCTGTTTTATCATGTTTGTAATGTTACACATGCATTTCCAATCAAGTAGTGAGTCTTGCAATAAGGCGTTCAAAACAGTGTTTGCTGGCGCTGTAAGCGCTCTAAACAGTGTTTCTGAGCATAACTTGTGGCAAAAGTTCAACTTTTGAAGAATGAACTGAAAACTCATATTTTGAATGAAAACAGTATTTGCATGTGATAACAAGCTGTTTTATCATGTTTGTAATGTTACACATGCATTTCCAAACAAGTAGTAAGTCTTGCATTAAGGCGTTCAAAACAGCGTTTGCTGGCGCTGTAAGTGCTCTAAACAGTGTTTCTGAGCATAACTTGGGGCAAAAGTGCAACTTTTGAAGAATTAACTGAAAACTCATATTTTGAATGAAAACAGTGTTTGGATGTGATAACAAGCTGTTTTATCATGTTTGTAATGTTACACATGCATTTCCAAACAAGTAGTGAGTCTTGCATTAAGGCGTTCAAAACAGCGTTTGCTGGCGTTGTAAGAGCTTTAAACAGTGTTTCTGAGCATAACTTGGGGCAAAAGTGCAACTTTTGAAGAATGAAAAGAAAACTCATATTTTGTTTCAAAACAGTGTTTGGATGTGATAACAAGCTGTTTTATCATGTTTGTAATGTTACACATGCATTTCCAATCAAGTAGTGAGTCTTGCATTAAGGCGTTCAAAACAGCGTTTGCTGGCGCTGTAAGTGCTCTAAACAGTGTTTCTGAGCATAACTTGGGGCAAAAGTGCAACTTTTGAAGAATGAAAAGAAAACTCATATTTTGAATGAAAACAGTGTTTGGATGTGATAACAAGCTGTTTTATCATGTTTGTAATGTTACACATGCATTTCCAATCAAGTAGTGAGTCTTGCATTAAGGCGTTCAAAACAGCGTTTGCTGGCGCTGTAAGTGCTCTAAACAGTGTTTCTGAGCATAACTTGGGGCAAAAGTGCAACTTTTGAAGAATGAACTGAAAACTCATATTTTGTTTCAAAACAGTGTTTGGATGTGATAACAAGCTGTTTTATCATGTTTGTAATGTTACACATGCATTTCCAATCAAGTAGTGAGTCTTGCATTAAGGCGTTCAAAACAGCGTTTGCTGGCGCTGTAAGCGCTCTAAACAGTGTTTCTGAGCATAACTTGTGGCAAAAGTGCAACTTTTGAAGAATGAACTGAAAACTCATATTTTGAATGAAAACAGTGTTTGGATGTGATAACAAGGTGTTTTATCATGTTTGTAATGTTACACATGCATTTCCAAACAAGTAGTGAGTCTTGCATTAAGGCGTTCAAAACAGCGTTTGCTGGCGCTGTAAGCGCTCTAAACAGTGTTTCTGAGCATAACTTGGGGCAAAAGTGCAACTTTTGAAGAATGAACTGAAAACTCATATTTTGTTTCAAAACAGTGTTTGGATGTGATAACAAGCTGTTTTATCATGTTTGTAATGTTACACATGCATTTCCAATCAAGTAGTGAGTCTTGCATTAAGGCGTTCAAAACAGCGTTTGCTGGCGCTGTAAGTGCTCTAAACAGTGTTTCTGACCATAACTTGGGGCAAAAGTGCAACTTTTGAAGAATGAAAAGAAAACTCATATTTTGAATGAAAACAGTGTTTGGATGTGATAACAAGCTGTTTTATCATGTTTGTAATGTTACACATGCATTTCCAATCAAGTAGTGAGTCTTGCAATAAGGCGTTCAAAACAGTGTTTGCTGGCGCTGTAAGCGCTCTAAACAGTGTTTCTGAGCATAACTTGTGGCAAAAGTTCAACTTTTGAAGAATTAACTGAAAACTCATATTTTGAATGAAAAACAGTATTTGCATGTGATAACAAGCTGTTTTATCATGTTTGTAATGTTACACATGCATTTCCAAACAAGTAGTAAGTCTTGCATTAAGGCGTTCAAAACAGCGTTTGCTGGCGCTGTAACCGCTCTAAACAGTGTTTCTGAGCATAACTTGGGGCAAAAGTGCAACTTTTGAAGAATGAACTGAAAACTCATATTTTGTTTCAAAACAGTGTTTGGATGTGATAACAAGCTGTTTTATCATGTTTGTAATGTTACACATGCATTTCCAATCAAGTAGTGAGTCTTGCATTAAGGCGTTCAAAACAGCGTTTGCTGGCGCTGTAAGTGCTCTAAACAGTGTTTCTGAGCATAACTTGGGGCAAAAGTGCAACTTTTGAAGAATGAACTGAAAACTCATATTTTGTTTCAAAACAGTGTTTGGATGTGATAACAAGCTGTTTTATCATGTTTGTAATGTTACACATGCATTTCCAATCAAGTAGTGAGTCTTGCATTAAGGCGTTCAAAACAGCGTTTGCTGGCGCTGTAAGTGCTCTAAACAGTGTTTCTGAGCATAACTTGGGGCAAAAGTGCAACTTTTGAAGAATGAAAAGAAAACTCATATTTTGAATGAAAACAGGTGTTTGGATGTGATAACAAGCTGTTTTATCATGTTTGTAATGTTACACATGCATTTCCAATCAAGTAGTGAGTCTTGCATTAAGGCGTTCAAAACAGCGTTTGCTGGCGCTGTAAGTGCTCTAAACAGTGTTTCTGAGCATAACTTGGGGCAAAAGTGCAACTTTTGAAGAATGAACTGAAAACTCATATTTTGTTTCAAAACAGTGTTTGGATGTGATAACAAGCTGTTTTATCATGTTTGTAATGTTACACATGCATTTCCAAACAAGTAGTAAGTCTTGCATTAAGGCGTTCAAAACTGCGTTTGCTGGCGCTGTAAGCGCTCTAAACAGTGTTTCTGAGCATAACTTGTGGCAAAAGTGCAACTTTTGAAGAATGAACTGAAAACTCATATTTTGTTTCAAAACAGTGTTGGGATGTGATAACAAGCTGTTTTATCATGTTTGTAATGTTACACATGCATTTCCAATCAAGTAGTGAGTCTTGCATTAAGGCGTTCAAAACAGCGTTTGCTGGCGCTGTAAGTGCTCTAAACAGTGTTTCTGAGCATAACTTGGGGCAAAAGTGCAACTTTGAAGAATGAACTGAAAACTCATATTTTGTTTCAAAACAGTGTTTGGATGTGATAACAAGCTGTTTTATCATGTTTGTAATGTTACACATGCATTTCCAATCAAGTAGTGAGTCTTGCATTAAGGCGTTCAAAACAGCGTTTGCTGGCGCTGTAAGTGCTCTAAACAGTGTTTCTGAGCATAACTTGGGGCAAAAGTGCAACTTTTGAAGAATTAACTGAAAACTCATATTTTGAATGAAAACAGTGTTTGGATGTGATAACAAGCTGTTTTATCATGTTTGTAATGTTACACATGCATTTCCAAACAAGTAGTGAGTCTTGCATTAAGGCGTTCAAAACAGCGTTTGCTGGCGCTGTAAGTGCTCTAAACAGTGTTTCTGAGCATAACTTGGGGCAAAAGTGCAACTTTTGAAGAATGAAAAGAAAACTCATATTTTGTTTCAAAACAGTGTTTGGATGTGATAACAAGCTGTTTTATCATGTTTGTAATGTTACACATGCATTTCCAATCAAGTAGTGAGTCTTGCATTAAGGCGTTCAAAACAGCGTTTGCTGGCGCTGTAAGTGCTCTAAACAGTGTTTCTGAGCATAACTTGGGGCAAAAGTGCAACTTTTGAAGAATGAACTGAAAACTCATATTTTGTTTCAAAACAGTGTTTGGATGTGATAACAAGCTGTTTTATCATGTTTGTAATGTTACACATGCATTTCCAATCAAGTAGTGAGTCTTGCATTAAGGCGTTCAAAACAGCGTTTGCTGGCGCTGTAAGCGCTCTAAACAGTGTTTCTGAGCATAACTTGTGGCAAAAGTGCAACTTTTGAAGAATGAACTGAAAACTCATATTTTGAATGAAAACAGTGTTTGGATGTGATAACAAGGTGTTTTATCATGTTTGTAATGTTACACATGCATTTCCAAACAAGTAGTGAGTCTTGCATTAAGGCGTTCAAAACAGCGTTTGCTGGCGCTGTAAGCGCTCTAAACAGTGTTTCTGAGCATAACTTGGGGCAAAAGTGCAACTTTTGAAGAATGAACTGAAAACTCATATTTTGTTTCAAAACAGTGTTTGGATGTGATAACAAGCTGTTTTATCATGTTTGTAATGTTACACATGCATTTCCAATCAAGTAGTGAGTCTTGCATTAAGGCGTTCAAAACAGCGTTTGCTGGCGCTGTAAGTGCTCTAAACAGTGTTTCTGACCATAACTTGGGGCAAAAGTGCAACTTTTGAAGAATGAAAAGAAAACTCATATTTTGAATGAAAACAGTGTTTGGATGTGATAACAAGCTGTTTTATCATGTTTGTAATGTTACACATGCATTTCCAATCAAGTAGTGAGTCTTGCAATAAGGCGTTCAAAACAGTGTTTGCTGGCGCTGTAAGCGCTCTAAACAGTGTTTCTGAGCATAACTTGGGGCAAAAGTGCAACTTTTGAAGAATTAACTGAAAACTCATATTTTGTTTCAAAACAGTGTTTGGATGTGATAACAAGCTGTTTTATCATGTTTGTAATGTTACACATGCATTTCCAATCAAGTAGTGAGTCTTGCATTAAGGCGTTCAAAACAGCGTTTGCTGGCGCTGTAAGTGCTCTAAACAGTGTTTCTGAGCATAACTTGGGGCAAAAGTGCAACTTTTGAAGAATTAACTGAAAACTCATTTTGAATGAAAACAGTGTTTGGATGTGATAACAAGCTGTTTTATCATGTTTGTAATGTTACACATGCATTTCCAAACAAGTAGTGAGTCTTGCATTAAGGCGTTCAAAACAGCGTTTGCTGGCGTTGTAAGAGCTTTAAACAGTGTTTCTGAGCATAACTTGTGGCAAAAGTGCAACTTTTGAAGAATGAAAAGAAAACTCATATTTTGTTTCAAAACAGTGTTTGGATGTGATAACAAGCTGTTTTATCATGTTTGTAATGTTACACATGCATTTCCAAACAAGTAGTAAGTCTTGCATTAAGGCGTTCAAAACAGCGTTTGCTGGCGCTGTAAGCGCTCTAAACAGTGTTTCTGAGCATAACTTGTGGCAAAAGTGCAACTTTTGAAGAATGAACTGAAAACTCATATTTTGTTTCAAAACAGTGTTGGGATGTGATAACAAGCTGTTTTATCATGTTTGTAATGTTACACATGCATTTCCAATCAAGTAGTGAGTCTTGCATTAAGGCGTTCAAAACAGCGTTTGCTGGCGCTGTAAGTGCTCTAAACAGTGTTTCTGAGCATAACTTGGGGCAAAAGTGCAACTTTTGAAGAATGAACTGAAAACTCATATTTTGTTTCAAAACAGTGTTTGGATGTGATAACAAGCTGTTTTATCATGTTTGTAATGTTACACATGCATTTCCAATCAAGTAGTGAGTCTTGCATTAAGGCGTTCAAAACAGCGTTTGCTGGCGCTGTAAGTGCTCTAAACAGTGTTTCTGAGCATAACTTGGGGCAAAAGTGCAACTTTTGAAGAATGAACTGAAAACTCATATTTTGTTTCAAAACAGTGTTTGGATGTGATAACAAGCTGTTTTATCATGTTTGTAATGTTACACATGCATTTCCAAACAAGTAGTGAGTCTTGCATTAAGGCGTTCAAAACAGCGTTTGCTGGCGTTGTAAGAGCTTTAAACAGTGTTTCTGAGCATAACTTGGGGCAAAAGTGCAACTTTTGAAGAATGAAAAGAAAACTCATATTTTGTTTCAAAACAGTGTTTGGATGTGATAACAAGCTGTTTTATCATGTTTGTAATGTTACACATGCATTTCCAAACAAGTAGTAAGTCTTGCATTAAGGCGTTCAAAACAGCGTTTGCTGGCGCTGTAAGCGCTCTAAACAGTGTTTCTGAGCATAACTTGGGGCAAACGTGCAACTTTTGAAGAATGAACTGAAAACTCATATTTTGTTTCAAAAAAGTGTTTGGATGTGATAACAAGCTGTTTTATTATGTTTGTAATGTTACACATGCATTTCCAATCAAGTAGTGAGTCTTGCATTAAGGCGTTCAAAACAGCGTTTGCTGGCGCTGTAAGTGCTCTAAACAGTGTTTCTGAGCATAACTTGGGGCAAAAGTGCAACTTTTGAAGAATGAACTGAAAACTCATATTTTGTTTCAAAACAGTGTTTGGATGTGATAACAAGCTGTTTTATCATGTTTGTAATGTTACACATGCATTTCCAATCAAGTAGTGAGTCTTGCAATAAGGCGTTCAAAACAGTGTTTGCTGGCGCTGTAAGCGCTCTAAACAGTGTTTCTGAGCATAACTTGTGGCAAAAGTTCAACTTTTGAAGAATGAACTGAAAACTCATATTTTGAATGAAAACAGTATTTGCATGTGATAACAAGCTGTTTTATCATGTTTGTAATGTTACACATGCATTTCCAAACAAGTAGTAAGTCTTGCATTAAGGCGTTCAAAACAGCGTTTGCTGGCGCTGTAAGTGCTCTAAACAGTGTTTCTGAGCATAACTTGGGGCAAAAGTGCAACTTTTGAAGAATTAACTGAAAACTCATATTTTGAATGAAAACAGTGTTTGGATGTGATAACAAGCTGTTTTATCATGTTTGTAATGTTACACATGCATTTCCAAACAAGTAGTGAGTCTTGCATTAAGGCGTTCAAAACAGCGTTTGCTGGCGTTGTAAGAGCTTTAAACAGTGTTTCTGAGCATAACTTGGGGCAAAAGTGCAACTTTTGAAGAATGAAAAGAAAACTCATATTTTGTTTCAAAACAGTGTTTGGATGTGATAACAAGCTGTTTTATCATGTTTGTAATGTTACACATGCATTTCCAATCAAGTAGTGAGTCTTGCATTAAGGCGTTCAAAACAGCGTTTGCTGGCGCTGTAAGCGCTCTAAACAGTGTTTCTGAGCATAACTTGTGGCAAAAGTGCAACTTTTGAAGAATGAACTGAAAACTCATATTTTGAATGAAAACAGTGTTTGGATGTGATAACAAGGTGTTTTATCATGTTTGTAATGTTACACATGCATTTCCAAACAAGTAGTGAGTCTTGCATTAAGGCGTTCAAAACAGCGTTTGCTGGCGCTGTAAGCGCTCTAAACAGTGTTTCTGAGCATAACTTGGGGCAAAAGTGCAACTTTTGAAGAATGAACTGAAAACTCATATTTTGTTTCAAAACAGTGTTTGGATGTGATAACAAGCTGTTTTATCATGTTTGTAATGTTACACATGCATTTCCAATCAAGTAGTGAGTCTTGCATTAAGGCGTTCAAAACAGCGTTTGCTGGCGCTGTAAGTGCTCTAAACAGTGTTTCTGACCATAACTTGGGGCAAAAGTGCAACTTTTGAAGAATGAAAAGAAAACTCATATTTTGAATGAAAACAGTGTTTGGATGTGATAACAAGCTGTTTTATCATGTTTGTAATGTTACACATGCATTTCCAATCAAGTAGTGAGTCTTGCAATAAGGCGTTCAAAACAGTGTTTGCTGGCGCTGTAAGCGCTCTAAACAGTGTTTCTGAGCATAACTTGGGGCAAAAGTGCAACTTTTGAAGAATTAACTGAAAACTCATATTTTGTTTCAAAACAGTGTTTGGATGTGATAACAAGCTGTTTTATCATGTTTGTAATGTTACACATGCATTTCCAATCAAGTAGTGAGTCTTGCATTAAGGCGTTCAAAACAGCGTTTGCTGGCGCTGTAAGTGCTCTAAACAGTGTTTCTGAGCATAACTTGGGGCAAAAGTGCAACTTTTGAAGAATTAACTGAAAACTCATTTTGAATGAAAACAGTGTTTGGATGTGATAACAAGCTGTTTTATCATGTTTGTAATGTTACACATGCATTTCCAAACAAGTAGTAAGTCTTGCATTAAGGCGTTCAAAACAGCGTTTGCTGGCGCTGTAAGCGCTCTAAACAGTGTTTCTGAGCATAACTTGTGGCAAAAGTGCAACTTTTGAAGAATGAACTGAAAACTCATATTTTGTTTCAAAACAGTGTTGGGATGTGATAACAAGCTGTTTTATCATGTTTGTAATGTTACACATGCATTTCCAATCAAGTAGTGAGTCTTGCATTAAGGCGTTCAAAACAGCGTTTGCTGGCGCTGTAAGTGCTCTAAACAGTGTTTCTGAGCATAACTTGGGGCAAAAGTGCAACTTTTGAAGAATGAACTGAAAACTCATATTTTGTTTCAAAACAGTGTTTGGATGTGATAACAAGCTGTTTTATCATGTTTGTAATGTTACACATGCATTTCCAATCAAGTAGTGAGTCTTGCATTAAGGCGTTCAAAACAGCGTTTGCTGGCGCTGTAAGTGCTCTAAACAGTGTTTCTGAGCATAACTTGGGGCAAAAGTGCAACTTTTGAAGAATGAACTGAAAACTCATATTTTGTTTCAAAACAGTGTTTGGATGTGATAACAAGCTGTTTTATCATGTTTGTAATGTTACACATGCATTTCCAATCAAGTAGTGAGTCTTGCAATAAGGCGTTCAAAACAGTGTTTGCTGGCGCTGTAAGCGCTCTAAACAGTGTTTCTGAGCATAACTTGTGGCAAAAGTTCAACTTTTGAAGAATGAACTGAAAACTCATATTTTGAATGAAAACAGTATTTGCATGTGATAACAAGCTGTTTTATCATGTTTGTAATGTTACACATGCATTTCCAAACAAGTAGTAAGTCTTGCATTAAGGCGTTCAAAACAGCGTTTGCTGGCGCTGTAAGTGCTCTAAACAGTGTTTCTGAGCATAACTTGGGGCAAAAGTGCAACTTTTGAAGAATTAACTGAAAACTCATATTTTGAATGAAAACAGTGTTTGGATGTGATAACAAGCTGTTTTATCATGTTTGTAATGTTACACATGCATTTCCAAACAAGTAGTGAGTCTTGCATTAAGGCGTTCAAAACAGCGTTTGCTGGCGTTGTAAGAGCTTTAAACAGTGTTTCTGAGCATAACTTGGGGCAAAAGTGCAACTTTTGAAGAATGAAAAGAAAACTCATATTTTGTTTCAAAACAGTGTTTGGATGTGATAACAAGCTGTTTTATCATGTTTGTAATGTTACACATGCATTTCCAATCAAGTAGTGAGTCTTGCATTAAGGCGTTCAAAACAGCGTTTGCTGGCGCTGTAAGTGCTCTAAACAGTGTTTCTGAGCATAACTTGGGGCAAAAGTGCAACTTTTGAAGAATGAAAAGAAAACTCATATTTTGAATGAAAACAGTGTTTGGATGTGATAACAAGCTGTTTTATCATGTTTGTAATGTTACACATGCATTTCCAATCAAGTAGTGAGTCTTGCATTAAGGCGTTCAAAACAGCGTTTGCTGGCGCTGTAAGTGCTCTAAACAGTGTTTCTGAGCATAACTTGGGGCAAAAGTGCAACTTTTGAAGAATGAACTGAAAACTCATATTTTGTTTCAAAACAGTGTTTGGATGTGATAACAAGCTGTTTTATCATGTTTGTAATGTTACACATGCATTTCCAATCAAGTAGTGAGTCTTGCATTAAGGCGTTCAAAACAGCGTTTGCTGGTGCTGTAAGCGCTCTAAACAGTGTTTCTGAGCATAACTTGTGGCAAAAGTGCAACTTTTGAAGAATGAACTGAAAACTCATATTTTGAATGAAAACAGTGTTTGGATGTGATAACAAGGTGTTTTATCATGTTTGTAATGTTACACATGCATTTCCAAACAAGTAGTGAGTCTTGCATTAAGGCGTTCAAAACAGCATTTGCTGGCGCTGTAAGCGCTCTAAACAGTGTTTCTGACCATAACTTGGGGCAAAAGTGCAACTTTTGAAGAATGAAAAGAAAACTCATATTTTGAATGAAAACAGTGTTTGGATGTGATAACAAGCTGTTTTATCATGTTTGTAATGTTACACATGCATTTCCAATCAAGTAGTGAGTCTTGCAATAAGGCGTTCAAAACAGTGTTTGCTGGCGCTGTAAGCGCTCTAAACAGTGTTTCTGAGCATAACTTGTGGCAAAAGTTCAACTTTTGAAGAATGAACTGAAAACTCATATTTTGAATGAAAACAGTATTTGCATGTGATAACAAGCTGTTTTATCATGTTTGTAATGTTACACGTGCATTTTCCAAACAAGTAGTAAGTCTTGCATTAAGGCGTTCAAAACAGCGTTTGCTGGCGCTGTAACCGCTCTAAACAGTGTTTCTGAGCATAACTTGGGGCAAAAGTGCAACTTTTGAAGAATGAACTGAAAACTCATATTTTGTTTCAAAACAGTGTTTGGATGTGATAACAAGCTGTTTTATCATGTTTGTAATGTTACACATGCATTTCCAATCAAGTAGTGAGTCTTGCATTAAGGCGTTCAAAACTGCGTTTGCTGGCGCTGTAAGTGCTCTAAACAGTGTTTCTGAGCATAACTTGGGGCAAAAGTGCAACTTTTGAAGAATGAACTGAAAACTCATATTTTGTTTCAAAACAGTGTTTGGATGTGATAACAAGCTGTTTTATCATGTTTGTAATGTTACACATGCATTTCCAATCAAGTAGTGAGTCTTGCATTAAGGCGTTCAAAACAGCGTTTGCTGGCGCTGTAAGCGCTCTAAACAGTGTTTCTGAGCATAACTTGTGGCAAAAGTTCAACTTTTGAAGAATGAACTGAAAACTCATATTTTGAATGAAAACAGTATTTGCATGTGATAACAAGCTGTTTTATCATGTTTGTAATGTTACACATGCATTTCCAAACAAGTAGTAAGTCTTGCATTAAGGCGTTCAAAACAGCGTTTGCTGGCGCTGTAAGTGCTCTAAACAGTGTTTCTGAGCATAACTTGGGGCAAAAGTGCAACTTTTGAAGAATGAACTGAAAACTCATATTTTGTTTCAAAACAGTGTTTGGATGTGATAACAAGCTGTTTTATCATGTTTGTAATGTTACACATGCATTTCCAATCAAGTAGTGAGTCTTGCAATAAGGCGTTCAAAACAGTGTTTGCTGGCGCTGTAAGCGCTCTAAACAGTGTTTCTGAGCATAACTTGTGGCAAAAGTTCAACTTTTGAAGAATGAACTGAAAACTCATATTTTGAATGAAAACAGTATTTGCATGTGATAACAAGCTGTTTTATCATGTTTGTAATGTTACACATGCATTTCCAAACAAGTAGTAAGTCTTGCATTAAGGCGTTCAAAACAGCGTTTGCTGGCGCTGTAAGTGCTCTAAACAGTGTTTCTGAGCATAACTTGGGGCAAAAGTGCAACTTTTGAAGAATGAACTGAAAACTCATATTTTGTTTCAAAACAGTGTTTGGATGTGATAACAAGCTGTTTTATCATGTTTGTAATGTTACACATGCATTTCCAATCAAGTAGTGAGTCTTGCATTAAGGCGTTCAAAACAGCGTTTGCTGGCGCTGTAAGCGCTCTAAACAGTGTTTCTGAGCATAACTTGTGGCAAAAGTGCAACTTTTGAAGAATGAACTGAAAACTCATATTTTGAATGAAAACAGTGTTTGGATGTGATAACAAGGTGTTTTATCATGTTTGTAATGTTACACATGCATTTCCAAACAAGTAGTGAGTCTTGCATTAAGGCGTTCAAAACAGCGTTTGCTGGCGCTGTAAGCGCTCTAAACAGTGTTTCTGAGCATAACTTGGGGCAAAAGTGCAACTTTTGAAGAATGAACTGAAAACTCATATTTTGTTTCAAAACAGTGTTTGGATGTGATAACAAGCTGTTTTATCATGTTTGTAATGTTACACATGCATTTCCAATCAAGTAGTGAGTCTTGCATTAAGGCGTTCAAAACAGCGTTTGCTGGCGCTGTAAGTGCTCTAAACAGTGTTTCTGACCATAACTTGGGGCAAAAGTGCAACTTTTGAAGAATGAAAAGAAAACTCATATTTTGAATGAAAACAGTGTTTGGATGTGATAACAAGCTGTTTTATCATGTTTGTAATGTTACACATGCATTTCCAATCAAGTAGTGAGTCTTGCAATAAGGCGTTCAAAACAGTGTTTGCTGGCGCTGTAAGCGCTCTAAACAGTGTTTCTGAGCATAACTTGTGGCAAAAGTTCAACTTTTGAAGAATGAACTGAAAACTCATATTTTGAATGAAAACAGTATTTGCATGTGATAACAAGCTGTTTTATCATGTTTGTAATGTTACACATGCATTTCCAAACAAGTAGTAAGTCTTGCATTAAGGCGTTCAAAACAGCGTTTGCTGGCGCTGTAACCGCTCTAAACAGTGTTTCCGAGCATAACTTGGGGCAAAAGTGCAACTTTTGAAGAATGAACTGAAAACTCATATTTTGTTTCAAAACAGTGTTTGGATGTGATAACAAGCTGTTTTATCATGTTTGTAATGTTACACATGCATTTCCAATCAAGTAGTGAGTCTTGCATTAAGGCGTTCAAAACAGCGTTTGCTGGCGCTGTAAGCGCTCTAAACAGTGTTTCTGAGCATAACTTGTGGCAAAAGTGCAACTTTTGAAGAATGAACTGAAAACTCATATTTTGAATGAAAACAGTGTTTGGATGTGATAACAAGGTGTTTTATCATGTTTGTAATGTTACACATGCATTTCCAAACAAGTAGTGAGTCTTGCATTAAGGCGTTCAAAACAGCGTTTGCTGGCGCTGTAAGCGCTCTAAACAGTGTTTCTGAGCATAACTTGGGGCAAAAGTGCAACTTTTGAAGAATGAACTGAAAACTCATATTTTGTTTCAAAACAGTGTTTGGATGTGATAACAAGCTGTTTTATCATGTTTGTAATGTTACACATGCATTTCCAATCAAGTAGTGAGTCTTGCATTAAGGCGTTCAAAACAGCGTTTGCTGGCGCTGTAAGTGCTCTAAACAGTGTTTCTGAGCATAACTTGGGGCAAAAGTGCAACTTTTGAAGAATGAACTGAAAACTCATATTTTGTTTCAAAACAGTGTTTGGATGTGATAACAAGCTGTTTTATCATGTTTGTAATGTTACACATGCATTTCCAATCAAGTAGTGAGTCTTGCATTAAGGCGTTCAAAACAGCGTTTGCTGGCGCTGTAAGTGCTCTAAACAGTGTTTCTGAGCATAACTTGGGGCAAAAGTGCAACTTTTGAAGAATGAACTGAAAACTCATATTTTGAATGAAAACAGTGTTTGGATGTGATAACAAGCTGTTTTATCATGTTTGTAATGTTACACATGCATTTCCAAACAAGTAGTAAGTCTTGCATTAAGGCGTTCAAAACAGCGTTTGCTGGCGCTGTAAGCGCTCTAAACAGTGTTTCTGAGCATAACTTGGGGCAAAAGTGCAACTTTTGAAGAATGAACTGAAAACTCATATTTTGTTTCAAAACAGTGTTTGGATGTGATAACAAGCTGTTTTATCATGTTTGTAATGTTACACATGCATTTCCAAACAAGTAGTAAGTCTTGCATTAAGGCGTTCAAAACAGCGTTTGCTGGCGCTGTAAGTGCTCTAAACAGTGTTTCTGAGCATAACTTGGGGCAAAAGTGCAACTTTTGAAGAATGAACTGAAAACTCATATTTTGTTTCAAAACAGTGTTTGGATGTGATAACAAGCTGTTTTATCATGTTTGTAATGTTACACATGCATTTCCAATCAAGTAGTGAGTCTTGCAATAAGGCGTTCAAAACAGTGTTTGCTGGCGCTGTAAGCGCTCTAAACAGTGTTTCTGAGCATAACTTGTGGCAAAAGTTCAACTTTTGAAGAATGAACTGAAAACTCATATTTTGAATGAAAACAGTATTTGCATGTGATAACAAGCTGTTTTATCATGTTTGTAATGTTACACATGCATTTCCAAACAAGTAGTAAGTCTTGCATTAAGGCGTTCAAAACAGCGTTTGCTGGCGCTGTAAGTGCTCTAAACAGTGTTTCTGAGCATAACTTGGGGCAAAAGTGCAACTTTTGAAGAATTAACTGAAAACTCATATTTTGAATGAAAACAGTGTTTGGATGTGATAACAGGCTGTTTTATCATGTTTGTAATGTTACACATGCATTTCCAAACAAGTAGTGAGTCTTGCATTAAGGCGTTCAAAACAGCGTTTGCTGGCGTTGTAAGAGCTTTAAACAGTGTTTCTGAGCATAACTTGGGGCAAAAGTGCAACTTTTGAAGAATGAAAAGAAAACTCATATTTTGTTTCAAAACAGTGTTTGGATGTGATAACAAGCTGTTTTATCATGTTTGTAATGTTACACATGCATTTCCAATCAAGTAGTGAGTCTTGCATTAAGGCGTTCAAAACAGCGTTTGCTGGCGCTGTAAGTGCTCTAAACAGTGTTTCTGAGCATAACTTGGGGCAAAAGTGCAACTTTTGAAGAATGAAAAGAAAACTCATATTTTGAATGAAAACAGTGTTTGGATGTGATAACAAGCTGTTTTATCATGTTTGTAATGTTACACATGCATTTCCAATCAAGTAGTGAGTCTTGCATTAAGGCGTTCAAAACAGCGTTTGCTGGCGCTGTAAGTGCTCTAAACAGTGTTTCTGAGCATAACTTGGGGCAAAAGTGCAACTTTTGAAGAATGAACTGAAAACTCATATTTTGTTTCAAAACAGTGTTTGGATGTGATAACAAGCTGTTTTATCATGTTTGTAATGTTACACATGCATTTCCAATCAAGTAGTGAGTCTTGCATTAAGGCGTTCAAAACAGCGTTTGCTGGCGCTGTAAGCGCTCTAAACAGTGTTTCTGAGCATAACTTGTGGCAAAAGTGCAACTTTTGAAGAATGAACTGAAAACTCATATTTTGAATGAAAACAGTGTTTGGATGTGATAACAAGGTGTTTTATCATGTTTGTAATGTTACACATGCATTTCCAAACAAGTAGTGAGTCTTGCATTAAGGCGTTCAAAACAGCGTTTGCTGGCGCTGTAAGCGCTCTAAACAGTGTTTCTGAGCATAACTTGGGGCAAAAGTGCAACTTTTGAAGAATGAACTGAAAACTCATATTTTGTTTCAAAACAGTGTTTGGATGTGATAACAAGCTGTTTTATCATGTTTGTAATGTTACACATGCATTTCCAATCAAGTAGTGAGTCTTGCATTAAGGCGTTCAAAACAGCGTTTGCTGGCGCTGTAAGTGCTCTAAACAGTGTTTCTGACCATAACTTGGGGCAAAAGTGCAACTTTTGAAGAATGAAAAGAAAACTCATATTTTGAATGAAAACAGTGTTTGGATGTGATAACAAGCTGTTTTATCATGTTTGTAATGTTACACATGCATTTCCAATCAAGTAGTGAGTCTTGCAATAAGGCGTTCAAAACAGTGTTTGCTGGCGCTGTAAGCGCTCTAAACAGTGTTTCTGAGCATAACTTGTGGCAAAAGTTCAACTTTTGAAGAATGAACTGAAAACTCATATTTTGAATGAAAACAGTATTTGCATGTGATAACAAGCTGTTTTATCATGTTTGTAATGTTACACATGCATTTCCAAACAAGTAGTAAGTCTTGCATTAAGGCGTTCAAAACAGCGTTTGCTGGCGCTGTAACCGCTCTAAACAGTGTTTCTGAGCATAACTTGGGGCAAAAGTGCAACTTTTGAAGAATGAACTGAAAACTCATATTTTGTTTCAAAACAGTGTTTGGATGTGATAACAAGCTGTTTTATCATGTTTGTAATGTTACACATGCATTTCCAATCAAGTAGTGAGTGTCGTGCTTTGATCCTCTTTCACCTAGCACAGCATGCTCGTTGATTGCAAGAGAAAACATTACCAGTCTTGTCTTTATCCTTTTATTAAATGTATACAAAAATACAGAGCGCTCTGGAGAGAACACACACAAGCCTATCTACTCTACCCTATGGCTCTGTGCGCAGGTCTCTGCCCGACACGTTTTCCTCCTGTTCTATTATAGTGTGGCCTGGGTATAAGCCCCCCTGTTTCTTTTGGACTTTCCCTAACCTAGCCTGTTAGACAAAGGCTGATTGTCTAAGACATTCACAATCCGCTGAGCTCATCTTGTTTTTTCCCTAAATCTTACAATGACTTTTGCCAATTATGATTTTCACAGACTTAATAGTGGTTCCATACATAGGAGTTGCACGTAGATCACATACGTTAAACATACAGATGTTTCCTTACTAAGAGTGGGAGAGAGGCCTTCGCTTCCTGGTCCTGTCAAACTGATATACGTTCTTATTCTTCTTCTTAAGCATCCTGTTCTTTTAGAAAACGACAGGCATTTGGAATATGGGACAGAGCATACAGGCCTTTTCTCAGACACACTTGATAATTAGCTATTTGATTAATACTATACTGTAAGCAAAACATAAAGTGATTAATATTAGAAGTTTAATTAATACTTTAAGACTGGTCAAATTATATATGGATTATGATAAGCTGCTTGATCAATACTGTAATGTAAACAATATATGAAGGGATTAAAATGTAAATCTCAACAATTCCCCCTTTTTGATCTCTAAATAGATCAAACTTTAGGTTAATCCAAAACTACCTTCTCATCTTCTGACTCCAACAATGACATCATACCCAATCATCTTTGTGGATCCTCCTTCTCAATCTTACTGCTGATTAAGCTTCCCACTAAGCTTCTTCTACATTGGAATATACCAACATCCACATGTAATCATAATAGCCTAAAATATACCCACAGAAGTTAACACAGACATAATAAGACCTTTATATTTTCCAAATTGTCCTTCCAACCAGTCAGTAACCAAATATTGTCTCCTGCATACCCTGTAGTTAATTCAATTATCTGCTGTCGGTTCCATTTAGTATAATGTGATCGGATGCCTTATATAATTTCTGATGTATTAGCTGCGAGTGTTGGTCCCGGTGTTGGGACAGGTCTTAATAAGGCCTGAGGTGTCTGAGCCCGATTGGCCCACTCCTATGAACTAGTGTCTTTATATAATACTGGTCTCCAAGCCAGTCTTGACACTCTTGCCCCGTTAAAATCCCATATGGTCCACTTCTCACGTACTGCCCCCTGGTACACATCTGAGCTTCGGCTCTTAAAGGCCAAAGGGCGACAACTCGAGCGATTGTGTCGCAAAACTGGTTTGTCCATTCACAGGGACATGTACAAGGACCACATGCTTCATTATAAGGATTCTTTATCTCGAGCTAAATCTGACTACTATAATGGTTTAATTGTTTCTATGAAAGGTGACACTAGATCACTGTATGCACTTGATAACAAAACTGTTCAAGGCCCGGACTCCATTCCACCGCATCTCTGTACTACCACCTTATGTAATTCTCTAATGTCATTTTTCAATGAGAAAATAGAGACTATCTATAAATCTTTTAGAGCTCAGCCGGTAACTGTAACTGTTCTTGAACCACCCAACTCTCCCCAACTGTCTCCTACATTTCCTAGATTAGTGTCCGACTCCTCTCTTTCTCCAACTCATTTGTCATCTTTCTTTCTTCCTTCTATTTCGGAACTCTCTAATCTCATCTCTAAAGCTAAGCAATCCACCTGCACACTGGACCCTCTTCCCACAACACTGGTTAAACCCTGTCTTCCTTCATTACTTCCTCTTATTACTGCTATCATTCCCTCCTCTCTCACGACTGGGATTGTACCAACAGCTTTTAAAACTGCAGCTATTACCCCGATTTTGAAAAAACCTGGTGCTGATCCGACTGATTTTAATAACTTACGCCCTATCTCCAATCTGCCATTTCTGTCAAAAATACTGGAGAAAGTAGTTTCAAGAACACCATCCTTCCATCACATCAATCCTGTTCTGCACCAGCTACACTGGCTCCCTGTTACACAACGCATACAATACAAAATCCTTCTCCTCACTTTCAAAGCAATTCATAATCTCGCACCTCCATATATATTAGACCTTATTAACATCACCTCTCACTCTCGATCACTGAGATCGTCTGCTTCTACACACCTGTCTGTCCCCATTACACACCTCAGCACCATGGGCGGTCGGGCGTTCAGTAGCTCCGCCCCTAGATTGTGGAATGCTCTTCCCCCAGACTTGAGAAACTCTCAATCAATCATACATTTTAAGTCAGGTCTCAAAACTCATCTTTTTAAATCTGCTTATAACTGCTGATCTCTATGGTCTGTTCATTCATTTATTCATTTTTATTGTTATATCTTATTTTATTTTATTATCTGCCGCTTTTACTCTATTATTTCTGTTTTTTTTTGCTTCATGTAAGGTGACCTTGAGTGCCAGAAAGGCGCCGTTAAATAAAATGTATTATTATTATTATTACTCCTATTACTAGATATACGGCACGCGACCTGTGCTGGGGATGTGCTAGTACTACAGATGAAACATCCCAATTAGTAACTAGTTTTTTGGTAGGATGTGCGTCTCTCTGAGAAAATAATGCTAACCCTTGAACTTTATACTTGCTAAATGACCGTTCCAGCCGGCCAGTAGTAGGATTGTCAACTCCTGAAGCTTTATGTGAAACTCTCCAAGCAAACTCAAATTATGCAGTTTCCATTAAAACAATATTGGCTTTGACCCACCATAGACCCACATAGACAAGGGGCAGTCCCCTGTAAGATCCTGGTGACCCACCATGCTGTTAAATACTAACAATCACACTGCTACTACTTTCAATAAAAATACAAAAACATATAGTCAAATAAACAATGTTACACAAGGCCTGTAAAACAACATTAGAAAAAATTACTAAAAATCCACATCCATCACAAAACTTTTACTCCATCTCTGCCAGCGTCATCTATTCTTCTGCCCGCGTTGGAGGTGAGGATAGACTGTCCTCCTGATGTACCTCTGCTCTCGGGTAAATTATTCTGACCCGTTGCTTGAGAGCTCCGTATCTCGGCGCGCTGGTTCTGATGCTCAGCACCGGCTGAGGTTGTACCACGTTTCTCCTTTGCCCTTCAGTAGGACGGAGTGTGATGTTCCCTTCAGTGACCTCGACTGGAGTGGTCCACCTGGGCTCTGACCACTTCCTTTGATGACCTTGAGCAGGACCCATTTGGTGACGGGCAGGTCTGCTCATGATGTTGGTTCTGACTCCTCTCCTTGTATCTGGACAGAATAAGCTTCACAAATTGCTTTTTAGTACATTGTAACCTTCTTTGTACGACCCCGAGTGTACCTGTCCGGTTTCGCAAGCGCATTGGGGGACCCCCGAAAACTTCTCACTGTCATGAGCTCAAACGGAGTGAATCCTGCAACAAAATTCACTGAAGATCTTCTGGCCAACCATACAAATACATTTGTGCACATACCTTTACCTTTATACTTACCATTTATAATTTTCACTTTAACCTGAGATTGAGAATGATAAACCAACCCATATTTGTGTCTCAAACCCAAATTTTGTTCCACAAATTTTAGCTCCTAGCTAGTGAAGTGCATCCCATTATCTGAGCACACTTAATTTAGTAAACAATGGTGCAGTATCCAGTAATTTTATCAACATTTTGCAGACTGACTTAAAGTCATCTGCCCTGGTGGAAATGCTTCTACCCAACCTGAGAATTTATCCACAACCTCTAACAAATACCTTAGTCCTG
Organism: Brachyhypopomus gauderio; assembly: GCF_052324685.1. Taxonomy (NCBI): domain Eukaryota; kingdom Metazoa; phylum Chordata; class Actinopteri; order Gymnotiformes; family Hypopomidae; genus Brachyhypopomus; species Brachyhypopomus gauderio. The sequence continues at coordinate 19,117 of NW_027507358.1, read as the reverse complement.
TATTTGTATTAACATATCCATGTAGTCAATCTGAATTTCTTCTCCTACATCCATTGCATATGTATATAATCTTACATATGTGTATTTCCTTACACTATTCCCTGCTGCTGTAACAATGCAAATTTCCTCACTGAGTGATTAACAAAGAATTATCATATCCTATCTTATCTTAGCTCCTGTGGTCCAGGGAACTTGCTTAGACCTGGTCTTAAAGCATGACAGCTGTTATGCACATTGCAAATATCACATTACTCTGTCCAGTCTGCTATTACGTCAGTATAGGTGCCATCAGTAACTAAAATGTTCCTTCATTTATTTTTACCCACGTGCTACCCCATGTGCCTCAGTTCACACTGGTTTGATCAATTGACTCTGTACCCCGTTTGGTCCTTCCCAGACTTCCTTATCTCTTACCATCTTTGTTCAACAATGCCATTTTATTTTATATCATTAATTAATTTATTTATTTAATTTTTTCTCTGGGGTAGATTTTTCCTGTAGTTTAAGTAGCTCTGGGTCCTGTGGTAGAAGAGATCACTCCTCGTCTGCCCTGCAAACCATCTGATGGGCTCCTGTGACACAACCTGCTTGCCTGTATCTCTCAGCTCGCCCCCCTTTTGATATCCTGTAACTGTGTGTGTGCGACTTCTGCTTCATGCTGTGTGCAGTCTAACAGGAAGTTGACTTCCTCACCCCCTTTTCCTGAAATCACATTCAGGACTGTGTTTCAGAAACTTCTAAGAATGGTACGTTTTAATCAGCAACTGCCAAGTCCACGGCCTGTGCCAATGCCTGTTTTAGTTTAATGTATTGTCTTTCTCTGTAGTGGCGAAATACTATAAATTTAATAAACTATGTATTAAAAGATTTAAATTAGGTCACTCTTCAGAAAGTTAGTTGTTACCCAATGCCTTGCTGTACTCTGTAAAAAAATATTTTTGACTTTGTAAATATAATTAAGTTCATTTAAGTACTATCTAAAAGAATAATATATTCCCGGCTGGTGACTTAAGAATCTTACATAAAATTATATACAATACTTTGTGTTTCTTTATAATAGTTTGTCTTCAAATACATTTGTATATTTTAGTCTAAATAGCAAAGTAAACCATAAACATTTTGTAGTTAAATACACTGAAATTATGAGTAAATATTACTTAAATATATACTTTGTTAAATTTACAATTTACTTGCTGTTTCTACGTGGAAAAACTTTCCTAAGTTTTTTTTTTTTTTTTTTTTTTTTTTTTTTTTTTTTTAGTAAACCATACTCCAAATTTTTCAGTGTACTGGCTCTCCTTATCATGCTTACCTACTCCTTTCCCATGTGACCCGTGTGTGAAGCTAATGAGATGTGTGGAGTGGCTGAATCTCCCATCATATACCAGCACTTCTGGGCATGTCTCAGCTTTGCAGGGGTTGCAGCACCCCCAGGCCCCAGTAGCTGTTCCTCAAATTCCTCCCCATGAATTGGATCCCCTGCTGTGTCATAAAACAATATAACATGAAGTGGGTCGGGTGGCAGGACATTCAATCAAAGTGATCCGGCTTCCAGGAAATGAACTGGGAGTGGACGCCCCTCGCGGTTCATGAGTGAGGCTTCAGGAAACCCCTGTAGCAAGCGTGGAGGCCAGTCTGTGGACATCAGGTGTCTGCTGTCTGTGAACAGTGCATTTGTAATGTCTCTTCCACAGGTTAACAGGTGAAGTAACCTGTGTTTAGTGGCCTGCTTGCCGCATTGTACAGTCATTAGAACAGTTCTGTGCAGACTTTGATATTCTCCAGCCAGAAATGATAGTCTTTGAGTACCGCCAGTGAGGGACAACATAGGGTTTGCCGTAGCTTTGCTGTCCGAGTTCTCATCAGGGCCCCGCCATTGCCCTGGTACTGCAGAAGGGTTTGGTGCTGGACCTCTGACCTCTGGCCCTCCTTCATCCTACGGTTCTGTGGGGACTCTTTTTCGCCCAGTGACTCTCCTGAACACAAAGAGAACATCCACCCCACCTGCCACAACGAAGTTGCCAGGATCACTGTGACCTTCCTTGCCCCTTCCCAAAACCCCTTCTTCTAAAATTTAGGTTAGACCCAAACTGTTGATACTACTGCATAAAATAATACACTTAGGGGACATATTGAGGTCTCTGGGGCGGACCCCCGCTCTGAGGGCTGTTGTAGTGCAACAACATGCTCAGAGACATTTCATCTCTGCCCAGCTTCAAGAAGAGTCTCAAAACCTTCCTGTTTAAATCTGCTTTTAATTAAGAAACTCCAACTCTGTTCTAATTGCCATCTTATTTACTTTATTGCAATATTTTCTAGTATTTTATAATTTGTCACTTTATTACATTATTTTATTAGGTTTGATTCCTTTTTATCTTTAATTTCTTTTAACATTTTCTTTTTGTCTTTAATCCCTTTTAATATTTCTTTTTTTATTATTATTTATTTATTCTATAAAACACTTAAGAGTTGCATGTATGCATGAAAGGTGCTATACAAATACAGATTATTATTATTAATTGTTCTCTAGTCACTTTAACTGGCATCAGGTTCCTCATATTGAACTGACAACACACAGACCCATTCCAAAAATTAGAAAAACATGGAAACATTGATTAATATCCAAAAAACTACTTTCATGGATTATATATTCAGGGCCCGCAGTGTAAACGATTTCAAGTATTTATTTTTTTTTATGTTTATTTATTATTATAATTACCCATCCTCTAAGTCTCCCAGAGCCAAGCTCTTTCCTGCTGACAGCTTGTCCAGTTTAACTAGCCAACTGCCTCCTCCCTCACTGAGAGTCGGTCAGACAGGGCAGTGACGTCAGTCAATGGCAGAGGCTGATATTCTCCAAGGCCAGTGGGCCTGTGCACAAATGGCATGTTTAAAACTTCCTATAATTTTGATTCACTTTTCCTAGATCTAGTGCCCTGGTACGGGCCTACAGACTCACCAACTCAGAACACTCTAGTGCAAAATGCTGGAGTGAGAGAAGCTGTTCTGTGACATTACGTCATTCTTCTCTGGCTTCTATAAGTTCCTCTGCTAGGGAAACACTTCCTGACTTCAAACCATTGCCCCCATTGTTTCTCTCTCTGACATATTATCTTCACTCTCTTCACTTACCCCCGTGTGTGTACTATATATAACTAACTCCATCCAAGTCCCTTCTAAAACGCAGTTAACACTTTTTACCCCACGGCACGAGTTCCCTTTTTCTAGTCTTAAGTATTAATATCTAGTATCAAGGGGCGGCTCGCGCTTTTTAAACTCAACGACGTCGGTTTTATCTATTAGTACAGTTTCTACTATTACATTAATTCCTGAATAAATTCCTTTTGCTGCACGTTTATGTGTCTCAGATCTAAATCTTTTCCGCGTTTGATAATTTTGCGAGTTAAACGTGCGCACTTTTAACCAGTCGGTCTATTTTCCGAAGATGTAACGATTCTCGGTTAGGAGACGGATGCAAATACACGAATGAAATGTAACTTTTAGAGCGGCGGGAATGCTTGTCTAAGCACACTGTCCTCACGCGACAGGTGCACGCGCGGCGAGGCACTTTTTCTCAAGACGTCCAACTAAGATTGATTACTTTTACTAAATACAGAGGAAGGACAAAACCAAGGCATAACGTACACACAAACCAAACTACACTTAGACCTCATTTCAACACTCACTTACAATTCAAAACTAGAACACCTCAGACAAAGAACAGACTATACTATTTGTTTAACAACGAAGGAAGAAATTGAACAGATGACTCAGCCAATATATAGGTGGGATACAGAGAAACCACTAACATTAACAGGACAAACCCAACAACCAATTAAAATATAAAAGACCGTCAGCATAGCGAACCCAACTAATCGGCACACGAACTTATTAACAACCGAACTTGAGTTATGATCCCTAAGGTGTAGTCTGAGACCAAAGCAAACTATAACGTAGACGAAAAAAACTCGTACGAACGCCAGACCAACGAATGAAAACACTTAACCAAACACAATATGTGAACCTCAAAGGTATAGTCAGACTAGGGGAAGCCCTGAAACGTAGACGACACTCAAACAATGACAATATATGAATAAAATAGACTTAATTTATACATGAAACATGAGGGAATGGCAATAACACGACAACACTACACAAACATGGCATGAAATAATTCACACAGTACAACTACATAAACTGATGAAGGGAAACTTAAACCAACGCACATAATCAAGTACACAAATCAATCAACTTAGATGCATAGACATCACATTAACAGAGAACGATACCGGAGTCGCAAGGACTCATGGGAAGCAGCGCTGTCCCCCATTGGACCGACGCCTCAATATAAAAATATACAACACTAATAGTTGAAATTAGCCATAATCTCCGAACCGTCAGAACACATATTTCAACGCTACGGTTATACTTAAACTATGATCATGAATGCCAGACACCTGCTCTAGTGCTATATGAACCGATAAGAATATATTTGTGTTAACTAAATAAGTTACATACACTGAAAGCTGACAACATTGCAAACACTCATTTTAAGAAACACTCATTTCAAAACTCATACATTTGGGCTGCAGCGGGGTGATAACGAAAGGTTCTTCAATCAATATGCACAACCAGAACAACTCTTCATGCGCACTGTGCAGTGGTCCGATTCAAACAGGCCCCACCCCTACCAATCATAAACTTAACATATTCAGTTATCTTTTACTTACTACATGATCATTGCAATGCCTATTTCAGCTCAATATTGATAACAACTAGTTATATTTAGTAATGGCAATATAAATATATTTTTTTTTATAAAACATGAAATAATAATTAATGATTACTAAAAGAATTAATTAAAACCAAACCTGGGTGTACAGTGCACGGTCCTATCTTGGTCACCCAAACTTTTTAATGTCGCATAACAGCCAGCCACTTCTTATGATTTTCTTCAATAGTATAAATCACTTTACTGGTCATATTCATCTGTTCCTCTAAAGTATTTAATTCTACGTCAAACTGTTTGTATGACTTCTGCATTTCCTCACATGTTGATAAAAAACAGATACTCACCTGAAGTTTTAAATATAGAATAAGAGTTCTGTTCTGACACCGCGAGGTTTTACCACCCTCAATCAATTCAGGTTATTTGTCCGGCTTTTTGCTTTGTCCAAATTAAGTCTATTTATGGATTCCTCCGGTCCAAAGGTCAACTCAAAACCTAGCTCGCGGGGACTCGAACCCCTGCGTATCCCAATCGTCTCGTCAAACGAAAGGTTCGGTTCGCCAAACCACGGAAATAAAGCAACTTAAGCCGGTAGGGACTCAAACCCTTTTTACCTTAGGGACTGAAACCCTATTCCTTGGTTACAACTTTTTAACCATATACTTTTACCTTTTTAGACAAAAGACTGGATTTAATTTAGAATCATCCAAGTACTGTCAGTTCACCACAATTTGGTTACAATTCAATTTTGCAGATTTAGTGTTTAACTGGCTCTGCCTTACCAATGTTCTTGTGCCGGCACGGACGAACTGACAGTCATTAGATGAGAAAAAAGTTCCAAAATATCCTGCAATCACGTCGGGCGTCACCAATTGTCGTGCTTTGATCCTCTTTCACCTAGCACAGCATGCTCGTTGATTGCAAGAGAAAACATTACCAGTCTTGTCTTTATCCTTTTATTAAATGTATACAAAAATACAGAGCGCTCTGGAGAGAACACACACAAGCCTATCTACTCTACCCTATGGCTCTGTGCGCAGGTCTCTGCCCGACACGTTTTCCTCCTGTTCTATTATAGTGTGGCCTGGGTATAAGCCCCCCTGTTTCTTTTGGACTTTCCCTAACCTAGCCTGTTAGACAAAGGCTGATTGTCTAAGACATTCACAATCCGCTGAGCTCATCTTGTTTTTTCCCTAAATCTTACAATGACTTTTGCCAATTATGATTTTCACAGACTTAATAGTGGTTCCATACATAGGAGTTGCACGTAGATCACATACGTTAAACATACAGATGTTTCCTTACTAAGAGTGGGAGAGAGGCCTTCGCTTCCTGGTCCTGTCAAACTGATATACGTTCTTATTCTTCTTCTTAAGCATCCTGTTCTTTTAGAAAACGACAGGCATTTGGAATATGGGACAGAGCATACAGGCCTTTTCTCAGACACACTTGATAATTAGCTATTTGATTAATACTATACTGTAAGCAAAACATAAAGTGATTAATATTAGAAGTTTAATTAATACTTTAAGACTGGTCAAATTATATATGGATTATGATAAGCTGCTTGATCAATACTGTAATGTAAACAATATATGAAGGGATTAAAATGTAAATCTCAACATGAGTCTTGCATTAAGGCGTTCAAAACAGCGTTTGCTGGCGCTGTAAGTGCTCTAAACAGTGTTTCTGAGCATAACTTGGGGCAAAAGTGCAACTTTTGAAGAATGAACTGAAAACTCATATTTTGTTTCAAAACAGTGTTTGGATGTGATAACAAGCTGTTTTATCATGTTTGTAATGTTACACATGCATTTCCAATCAAGTAGTGAGTCTTGCATTAAGGCGTTCAAAACAGCGTTTGCTGGCGCTGTAAGTGCTCTAAACAGTGTTTCTGAGCATAACTTGGGGCAAAAGTGCAACTTTTGAAGAATGAAAAGAAAACTCATATTTTGAATGAAAACAGTGTTTGGATGTGATAACAAGCTGTTTTATCATGTTTGTAATGTTACACATGCATTTCCAATCAAGTAGTGAGTCTTGCATTAAGGCGTTCAAAACAGCGTTTGCTGGCGCTGTAAGTGCTCTAAACAGTGTTTCTGAGCATAACTTGGGGCAAAAGTGCAACTTTTGAAGAATGAACTGAAAACTCATATTTTGTTTCAAAACAGTGTTTGGATGTGATAACAAGCTGTTTTATCATGTTTGTAATGTTACACATGCATTTCCAAACAAGTAGTAAGTCTTGCATTAAGGCGTTCAAAACTGCGTTTGCTGGCGCTGTAAGCGCTCTAAACAGTGTTTCTGAGCATAACTTGTGGCAAAAGTGCAACTTTTGAAGAATGAACTGAAAACTCATATTTTGTTTCAAAACAGTGTTGGGATGTGATAACAAGCTGTTTTATCATGTTTGTAATGTTACACATGCATTTCCAATCAAGTAGTGAGTCTTGCATTAAGGCGTTCAAAACAGCGTTTGCTGGCGCTGTAAGTGCTCTAAACAGTGTTTCTGAGCATAACTTGGGGCAAAAGTGCAACTTTTGAAGAATGAACTGAAAACTCATATTTTGTTTCAAAACAGTGTTTGGATGTGATAACAAGCTGTTTTATCATGTTTGTAATGTTACACATGCATTTCCAATCAAGTAGTGAGTCTTGCATTAAGGCGTTCAAAACAGCGTTTGCTGGCGCTGTAAGTGCTCTAAACAGTGTTTCTGAGCATAACTTGGGGCAAAAGTGCAACTTTTGAAGAATTAACTGAAAACTCATATTTTGAATGAAAACAGTGTTTGGATGTGATAACAAGCTGTTTTATCATGTTTGTAATGTTACACATGCATTTCCAAACAAGTAGTGAGTCTTGCATTAAGGCGTTCAAAACAGCGTTTGCTGGCGCTGTAAGTGCTCTAAACAGTGTTTCTGAGCATAACTTGGGGCAAAAGTGCAACTTTTGAAGAATGAAAAGAAAACTCATATTTTGTTTCAAAACAGTGTTTGGATGTGATAACAAGCTGTTTTATCATGTTTGTAATGTTACACATGCATTTCCAATCAAGTAGTGAGTCTTGCATTAAGGCGTTCAAAACAGCGTTTGCTGGCGCTGTAAGTGCTCTAAACAGTGTTTCTGAGCATAACTTGGGGCAAAAGTGCAACTTTTGAAGAATGAACTGAAAACTCATATTTTGTTTCAAAACAGTGTTTGGATGTGATAACAAGCTGTTTTATCATGTTTGTAATGTTACACATGCATTTCCAATCAAGTAGTGAGTCTTGCATTAAGGCGTTCAAAACAGCGTTTGCTGGCGCTGTAAGCGCTCTAAACAGTGTTTCTGAGCATAACTTGTGGCAAAAGTGCAACTTTTGAAGAATGAACTGAAAACTCATATTTTGAATGAAAACAGTGTTTGGATGTGATAACAAGGTGTTTTATCATGTTTGTAATGTTACACATGCATTTCCAAACAAGTAGTGAGTCTTGCATTAAGGCGTTCAAAACAGCGTTTGCTGGCGCTGTAAGCGCTCTAAACAGTGTTTCTGAGCATAACTTGGGGCAAAAGTGCAACTTTTGAAGAATGAACTGAAAACTCATATTTTGTTTCAAAACAGTGTTTGGATGTGATAACAAGCTGTTTTATCATGTTTGTAATGTTACACATGCATTTCCAATCAAGTAGTGAGTCTTGCATTAAGGCGTTCAAAACAGCGTTTGCTGGCGCTGTAAGTGCTCTAAACAGTGTTTCTGACCATAACTTGGGGCAAAAGTGCAACTTTTGAAGAATGAAAAGAAAACTCATATTTTGAATGAAAACAGTGTTTGGATGTGATAACAAGCTGTTTTATCATGTTTGTAATGTTACACATGCATTTCCAATCAAGTAGTGAGTCTTGCAATAAGGCGTTCAAAACAGTGTTTGCTGGCGCTGTAAGCGCTCTAAACAGTGTTTCTGAGCATAACTTGGGGCAAAAGTGCAACTTTTGAAGAATGAACTGAAAACTCATATTTTGTTTCAAAACAGTGTTTGGATGTGATAACAAGCTGTTTTATCATGTTTGTAATGTTACACATGCATTTCCAATCAAGTAGTGAGTCTTGCATTAAGGCGTTCAAAACAGCGTTTGCTGGCGCTGTAAGTGCTCTAAACAGTGTTTCTGAGCATAACTTGGGGCAAAAGTGCAACTTTTGAAGAATTAACACTAGGACTACCAGCATTTTCACTCCAAAATTTTGTACCTGGTCTCCACCAGGGGGCAGTTCTGGGGACATTTGCATTCCATTAGGCCACCCTTTGTTATGTACATGCAACCACTTAGGGGGGGGTGATGGTGTCAGTTCATTGTTCTGCTGGATGTGTTCACTGACTCAGATAGAGAAGAAAAAAACCCTGGCCTCCCCCATTGCAGTGGTCATTTGAGCTGTGTTTTTTTTCTGCCCTTCCCTTTTTATAATAAATAATAATAATAACCTTTATTTGTATAGCACCTTTCATACATACATGCAACTCAAAGTGCTAAAAACTACTGAAAATAATGTTTGTGGGTGTGTGTGTGTGAGGGTGTATATGTGTTTGGGTGAATATGTATGAAAAGAGGTCACATGGAGACACACGAACATGTTTACTGGTTATGGCTGTTGTGTTTTTGGAAGAGACACACTGTAAAAAGTACCATCTTGATAAGTTAAAATAGCTCAAGATTATTATTCTATTTCAAGAAGCTAAGGGTTTTTTTTTGTATAAATTAATGTAAAAATATCTTTACCTAGTGGCAGTTTTTCAAAAGACGAAATCTATTTCAAAAAAGGTAAAACAAATCAGAGCTATTTTGACTAATAAAATGCTACTTTTTGCAGTGTGAGAACAATCCTACATAAGTACAAAAGAGGCTTACTTGAAATGTTTTGGAATTATAATTCAAATATTATGTTTGTGTCAATTTCACATGATTTCAACCTTTCACTAATCAAATCTCAAACCTATGTTCCTGTGGATCACGAGACTTCATCACCTCCAGAAAAGAGAGGTCACATGGAGTCACACGAGCAGCTGACAGAGATGGCAAAAGACGGCACAGTGTGGCATGAGGAACAGATTGGTAGACATTATGGAAGGCATCACAGCCCAATTGAATGCCATCCCATGAATGGAGAGCCAACTGCTTTTGCCAGAAGTGAAGTGTCTAGTCGCTTACAGAGTTTCCTCTGTTTCATCTCTCTGAAAATGCTTCGGACCATACAGGAGTGGACTGTTCAGCATGCACACCAGACGACACAGCATGAAAACTGGTTCATGGCCCTCCCTGAACTAATGGCTTTCATTGCCATCCTCATCCAGCAATGCAGCAGCCCTCCATCATGAAGATTATGCAGCGATACCGGTTCCAGGACACACGCATGTGTGTACAGCATGGACACACGCAGTGAACGAGCTGCAACTGACCCGTTTGCTGCAGTCTCTAATGTTTGGGGGTCTTTCGTTGCCAACTGCTTCAATGCTTACAACCCAGGAAGGCATATCACAATAGATGAGCAACAACATGCACAGGTGTAAAAGAGAGATGGGCAGACTTCTTGGTGAAGCTTGCAGGAGAGCTTGCACAGGCTTATATGGCAGCCAAGGAGGTGGCCAAGGAAAAGGTTCAGCAGCAGCAACCACCCACACCTGACACAGGGAAAAGGGCATTGTGCCAAGTCAAGTGTGGCTGCAAGAATAATCATGCCACTAAGCGTTGTATTTCTTGTACTTAGTTTACATGTGGCAAGTGCAGAAAAGAGATGATGTGGCAGTGCCAGGTGTGTGCAGAGTAACACGTTTCGTTACTGTGCGAATATCAATAAAGCTAACTTGAATCAAAATTTCTGGCAATGTTGACTTTTTTTTGGGGGGGTTGGCTGAACAGGCTACTCTCTGCAGTGGGGCTGGTGGGACACCACATTTTAGGCTGTTATAGTCGGTGATAGTGTAAGGCACCTCTTCCTGTACTCTTTACTGTATTTTAGACATTGAGGGCTTTTGAGGGGACGTTGTGGATGAACACTGACCAGTGGCTGACCATGAACACTGACCCTCTTTTCTCTCCTTCTCTTTTCTCTGTATGTCCCACCAATTATTTTTATTACTATTGTACTGTATTTTACAGAATTGTTTTCTTTTTATTCTTACATAAAAATAAAGTTGTCCTCCAAAGATGGGGGGGCAAAAAAAAGAGAGTAGTGACTCGGAAATCTCTTCTGGTAAGATTGTTGTTGTGTTTTTGGAAGAGACACACTAAAAAGTACCATCTTGATAAGTTAAAATTGCTCAAGATTATTATTCTATTTCAAGTAGCTGAGGGTTTTTTGTATAAATGTATGTAAAAATATCTTTACCTATGGGCAGTTTTTCAAAAGACTAAATACTGAAAATAAGGTTAAAAAAATCAGTGCCATTTTGAATAATCAATATGCCACTTATATGTCACTATAATTCAAATATTATGTTTGTGACTCCTGACTTCTTCTCACTTTGTGACTCCTTGCAAGAGAGCTTGCAGTCTCTTGTGGCAGGCAGCCAAAGGTGTGTATTGAAGCAGCCACCACCCACACCTGAGACACGCCTCATTTACATAACACTGGAGGTAAGAAGGGCTTATCACACCTCCCAACCCTAGCCTTCTGGCTAAGCTCTGGTACATGGCAGGGATGATAGCCTTTTGGCTAAGGTATGGCCACCCCAGTGTTAACTGAAAACTCATTTTGAATGAAAACAGTGTTTGGATGTGATAACAAGCTGTTTTATCATGTTTGTAATGTTACACATGCATTTCCAAACAAGTAGTGAGTCTTGCATTAAGGCGTTCAAAACAGCGTTTGCTGGCGTTGTAAGAGCTTTAAACAGTGTTTCTGAGCATAACTTGTGGCAAAAGTGCAACTTTTGAAGAATGAAAAGAAAACTCATATTTTGTTTCAAAACAGTGTTTGGATGTGATAACAAGCTGTTTTATCATGTTTGTAATGTTACACATGCATTTCCAAACAAGTAGTAAGTCTTGCATTAAGGCGTTCAAAACAGCGTTTGCTGGCGCTGTAAGCGCTCTAAACAGTGTTTCTGAGCATAACTTGTGGCAAAAGTGCAACTTTTGAAGAATGAACTGAAAACTCATATTTTGTTTCAAAACAGTGTTGGGATGTGATAACAAGCTGTTTTATCATGTTTGTAATGTTACACATGCATTTCCAATCAAGTAGTGAGTCTTGCATTAAGGCGTTCAAAACAGCGTTTGCTGGCGCTGTAAGTGCTCTAAACAGTGTTTCTGAGCATAACTTGGGGCAAAAGTGCAACTTTTGAAGAATGAACTGAAAACTCATATTTTGTTTCAAAACAGTGTTTGGATGTGATAACAAGCTGTTTTATCATGTTTGTAATGTTACACATGCATTTCCAATCAAGTATTGAGTCTTGCATTAAGGCGTTCAAAACAGCGTTTGCTGGCGCTGTAAGTGCTCTAAACAGTGTTTCTGAGCATAACTTGGGGCAAAAGTGCAACTTTTGAAGAATGAACTGAAAACTCATATTTTGTTTCAAAACAGTGTTTGGATGTGATAACAAGCTGTTTTATCATGTTTGTAATGTTACACATGCATTTCCAAACAAGTAGTGAGTCTTGCATTAAGGCGTTCAAAACAGCGTTTGCTGGTGTTGTAAGAGCTTTAAACAGTGTTTCTGAGCATAACTTGGGGCAAAAGTGCAACTTTTGAAGAATGAAAAGAAAACTCATATTTTGTTTCAAAACAGTGTTTGGATGTGATAACAAGCTGTTTTATCATGTTTGTAATGTTACACATGCATTTCCAAACAAGTAGTAAGTCTTGCATTAAGGCGTTCAAAACAGCGTTTGCTGGCGCTGTAAGCGCTCTAAACAGTGTTTCTGAGCATAACTTGGGGCAAACGTGCAACTTTTGAAGAATGAACTGAAAACTCATATTTTGTTTCAAAAAAGTGTTTGGATGTGATAACAAGCTGTTTTATTATGTTTGTAATGTTACACATGCATTTCCAATCAAGTAGTGAGTCTTGCATTAAGGCGTTCAAAACAGCGTTTGCTGGCGCTGTAAGTGCTCTAAACAGTGTTTCTGAGCATAACTTGGGGCAAAAGTGCAACTTTTGAAGAATGAACTGAAAACTCATATTTTGTTTCAAAACAGTGTTTGGATGTGATAACAAGCTGTTTTATCATGTTTGTAATGTTACACATGCATTTCCAATCAAGTAGTGAGTCTTGCAATAAGGCGTTCAAAACAGTGTTTGCTGGCGCTGTAAGCGCTCTAAACAGTGTTTCTGAGCATAACTTGTGGCAAAAGTTCAAGTTTTGAAGAATGAACTGAAAACTCATATTTTGAATGAAAACAGTATTTGCATGTGATAACAAGCTGTTTTATCATGTTTGTAATGTTACACATGCATTTCCAAACAAGTAGTAAGTCTTGCATTAAGGCGTTCAAAACAGCGTTTGCTGGCGCTGTAAGTGCTCTAAACAGTGTTTCTGAGCATAACTTGGGGCAAAAGTGCAACTTTTGAAGAATTAACTGAAAACTCATATTTTGAATGAAAACAGTGTTTGGATGTGATAACAAGCTGTTTTATCATGTTTGTAATGTTACACATGCATTTCCAAACAAGTAGTGAGTCTTGCATTAAGGCGTTCAAAACAGCGTTTGCTGGCGTTGTAAGAGCTTTAAACAGTGTTTCTGAGCATAACTTGGGGCAAAAGTGCAACTTTTGAAGAATGAAAAGAAAACTCATATTTTGAATGAAAACAGTGTTTGGATGTGATAACAAGCTGTTTTATCATGTTTGTAATGTTACACATGCATTTCCAATCAAGTAGTGAGTCTTGCAATAAGGCGTTCAAAACAGTGTTTGCTGGCGCTGTAAGCGCTCTAAACAGTGTTTCTGAGCATAACTTGGGGCAAAAGTGCAACTTTTGAAGAATGAACTGAAAACTCATATTTTGAATGAAAACAGTATTTGCATGTGATAACAAGCTGTTTTATCATGTTTGTAATGTTACACGTGCATTTTCCAAACAAGTAGTAAGTCTTGCATTAAGGCGTTCAAAACAGCGTTTGCTGGCGCTGTAACCGCTCTAAACAGTGTTTCTGAGCATAACTTGGGGCAAAAGTGCAACTTTTGAAGAATGAACTGAAAACTCATATTTTGTTTCAAAACAGTGTTTGGATGTGATAACAAGCTGTTTTATCATGTTTGTAATGTTACACATGCATTTCCAATCAAGTAGTGAGTCTTGCATTAAGGCGTTCAAAACAGCGTTTGCTGGCGCTGTAAGTGCTCTAAACAGTGTTTCTGAGCATAACTTGGGGCAAAAGTGCAACTTTTGAAGAATGAACTGAAAACTCATATTTTGTTTCAAAACAGTGTTTGGATGTGATAACAAGCTGTTTTATCATGTTTGTAATGTTACACATGCATTTCCAATCAAGTAGTGAGTCTTGCATTAAGGCGTTCAAAACAGCGTTTGCTGGCGCTGTAAGCGCTCTAAACAGTGTTTCTGAGCATAACTTGTGGCAAAAGTGCAACTTTTGAAGAATGAACTGAAAACTCATATTTTGAATGAAAACAGTGTTTGGATGTGATAACAAGGTGTTTTATCATGTTTGTAATGTTACACATGCATTTCCAAACAAGTAGTGAGTCTTGCATTAAGGCGTTCAAAACAGCGTTTGCTGGCGCTGTAAGCGCTCTAAACAGTGTTTCTGAGCATAACTTGGGGCAAAAGTGCAACTTTTGAAGAATGAACTGAAAACTCATATTTTGTTTCAAAACAGTGTTTGGATGTGATAACAAGCTGTTTTATCATGTTTGTAATGTTACACATGCATTTCCAATCAAGTAGTGAGTCTTGCATTAAGGCGTTCAAAACAGCGTTTGCTGGCGCTGTAAGTGCTCTAAACAGTGTTTCTGACCATAACTTGGGGCAAAAGTGCAACTTTTGAAGAATGAAAAGAAAACTCATATTTTGAATGAAAACAGTGTTTGGATGTGATAACAAGCTGTTTTATCATGTTTGTAATGTTACACATGCATTTCCAATCAAGTAGTGAGTCTTGCAATAAGGCGTTCAAAACAGTGTTTGCTGGCGCTGTAAGCGCTCTAAACAGTGTTTCTGAGCATAACTTGGGGCAAAAGTGCAACTTTTGAAGAATGAACTGAAAACTCATATTTTGAATGAAAACAGTATTTGCATGTGATAACAAGCTGTTTTATCATGTTTGTAATGTTACACGTGCATTTTCCAAACAAGTAGTAAGTCTTGCATTAAGGCGTTCAAAACAGCGTTTGCTGGCGCTGTAACCGCTCTAAACAGTGTTTCTGAGCATAACTTGGGGCAAAAGTGCAACTTTTGAAGAATGAACTGAAAACTCATATTTTGTTTCAAAACAGTGTTTGGATGTGATAACAAGCTGTTTTATCATGTTTGTAATGTTACACATGCATTTCCAATCAAGTAGTGAGTCTTGCATTAAGGCGTTCAAAACAGCGTTTGCTGGCGCTGTAAGTGCTCTAAACAGTGTTTCTGAGCATAACTTGGGGCAAAAGTGCAACTTTTGAAGAATGAACTGAAAACTCATATTTTGTTTCAAAACAGTGTTTGGATGTGATAACAAGGTGTTTTATCATGTTTGTAATGTTACACATGCATTTCCAATCAAGTAGTGAGTCTTGCATTAAGGCGTTCAAAACAGCGTTTGCTGGCGCTGTAAGCGCTCTAAACAGTGTTTCTGAGCATAACTTGTGGCAAAAGTGCAACTTTTGAAGAATGAACTGAAAACTCATATTTTGAATGAAAACAGTGTTTGGATGTGATAACAAGGTGTTTTATCATGTTTGTAATGTTACACATGCATTTCCAAACAAGTAGTGAGTCTTGCATTAAGGCGTTCAAAACAGCGTTTGCTGGCGCTGTAAGCGCTCTAAACAGTGTTTCTGAGCATAACTTGGGGCAAAAGTGCAACTTTTGAAGAATGAACTGAAAACTCATATTTTGTTTCAAAACAGTGTTTGGATGTGATAACAAGCTGTTTTATCATGTTTGTAATGTTACACATGCATTTCCAATCAAGTAGTGAGTCTTGCATTAAGGCGTTCAAAACAGCGTTTGCTGGCGCTGTAAGTGCTCTAAACAGTGTTTCTGACCATAACTTGGGGCAAAAGTGCAACTTTTGAAGAATGAAAAGAAAACTCATATTTTGAATGAAAACAGTGTTTGGATGTGATAACAAGCTGTTTTATCATGTTTGTAATGTTACACATGCATTTCCAATCAAGTAGTGAGTCTTGCAATAAGGCGTTCAAAACAGTGTTTGCTGGCGCTGTAAGCGCTCTAAACAGTGTTTCTGAGCATAACTTGTGGCAAAAGTTCAACTTTTGAAGAATGAACTGAAAACTCATATTTTGAATGAAAACAGTATTTGCATGTGATAACAAGCTGTTTTATCATGTTTGTAATGTTACACATGCATTTCCAAACAAGTAGTAAGTCTTGCATTAAGGCGATCAAAACAGCGTTTGCTGGCGCTGTAACCGCTCTAAACAGTGTTTCTGAGCATAACTTGGGGCAAAAGTGCAACTTTTGAAGAATGAACTGAAAACTCATATTTTGTTTCAAAACAGTGTTTGGATGTGATAACAAGCTGTTTTATCATGTTTGTAATGTTACACATGCATTTCCAATCAAGTAGTGAGTCTTGCATTAAGGCGTTCAAAACAGCGTTTGCTGGCGCTGTAAGTGCTCTAAACAGTGTTTCTGAGCATAACTTGGGGCAAAAGTGCAACTTTTGAAGAATGAACTGAAAACTCATATTTTTGTTTCAAAACAGTGTTTGGATGTGATAACAAGCTGTTTTATCATGTTTGTAATGTTACACATGCATTTCCAAACAAGTAGTGAGTCTTGCATTAAGGCGTTCAAAACAGCGTTTGCTGGTGTTGTAAGAGCTTTAAACAGTGTTTCTGAGCATAACTTGGGGCAAAAGTGCAACTTTTGAAGAATGAAAAGAAAACTCATATTTTGTTTCAAAACAGTGTTTGGATGTGATAACAAGCTGTTTTATCATGTTTGTAATGTTACACATGCATTTCCAAACAAGTAGTAAGTCTTGCATTAAGGCGTTCAAAACAGCGTTTGCTGGCGCTGTAAGCGCTCTAAACAGTGTTTCTGAGCATAACTTGGGGCAAACGTGCAACTTTTGAAGAATGAACTGAAAACTCATATTTTGTTTCAAAAAAGTGTTTGGATGTGATAACAAGCTGTTTTATTATGTTTGTAATGTTACACATGCATTTCCAATCAAGTAGTGAGTCTTGCATTAAGGCGTTCAAAACAGCGTTTGCTGGCGCTGTAAGTGCTCTAAACAGTGTTTCTGAGCATAACTTGGGGCAAAAGTGCAACTTTTGAAGAATGAACTGAAAACTCATATTTTGTTTCAAAACAGTGTTTGGATGTGATAACAAGCTGTTTTATCATGTTTGTAATGTTACACATGCATTTCCAATCAAGTAGTGAGTCTTGCAATAAGGCGTTCAAAACAGTGTTTGCTGGCGCTGTAAGCGCTCTAAACAGTGTTTCTGAGCATAACTTGTGGCAAAAGTTCAAGTTTTGAAGAATGAACTGAAAACTCATATTTTGAATGAAAACAGTATTTGCATGTGATAACAAGCTGTTTTATCATGTTTGTAATGTTACACATGCATTTCCAAACAAGTAGTAAGTCTTGCATTAAGGCGTTCAAAACAGCGTTTGCTGGCGCTGTAAGTGCTCTAAACAGTGTTTCTGAGCATAACTTGGGGCAAAAGTGCAACTTTTGAAGAATTAACTGAAAACTCATATTTTGAATGAAAACAGTGTTTGGATGTGATAACAAGCTGTTTTATCATGTTTGTAATGTTACACATGCATTTCCAAACAAGTAGTGAGTCTTGCATTAAGGCGTTCAAAACAGCGTTTGCTGGCGTTGTAAGAGCTTTAAACAGTGTTTCTGAGCATAACTTGGGGCAAAAGTGCAACTTTTGAAGAATGAAAAGAAAACTCATATTTTGAATGAAAACAGTGTTTGGATGTGATAACAAGCTGTTTTATCATGTTTGTAATGTTACACATGCATTTCCAATCAAGTAGTGAGTCTTGCAATAAGGCGTTCAAAACAGTGTTTGCTGGCGCTGTAAGCGCTCTAAACAGTGTTTCTGAGCATAACTTGGGGCAAAAGTGCAACTTTTGAAGAATGAACTGAAAACTCATATTTTGAATGAAAACAGTATTTGCATGTGATAACAAGCTGTTTTATCATGTTTGTAATGTTACACGTGCATTTTCCAAACAAGTAGTAAGTCTTGCATTAAGGCGTTCAAAACAGCGTTTGCTGGCGCTGTAACCGCTCTAAACAGTGTTTCTGAGCATAACTTGGGGCAAAAGTGCAACTTTTGAAGAATGAACTGAAAACTCATATTTTGTTTCAAAACAGTGTTTGGATGTGATAACAAGCTGTTTTATCATGTTTGTAATGTTACACATGCATTTCCAATCAAGTAGTGAGTCTTGCATTAAGGCGTTCAAAACAGCGTTTGCTGGCGCTGTAAGTGCTCTAAACAGTGTTTCTGAGCATAACTTGGGGCAAAAGTGCAACTTTTGAAGAATGAACTGAAAACTCATATTTTGTTTCAAAACAGTGTTTGGATGTGATAACAAGCTGTTTTATCATGTTTGTAATGTTACACATGCATTTCCAATCAAGTAGTGAGTCTTGCATTAAGGCGTTCAAAACAGCGTTTGCTGGCGCTGTAAGCGCTCTAAACAGTGTTTCTGAGCATAACTTGTGGCAAAAGTGCAACTTTTGAAGAATGAACTGAAAACTCATATTTTGAATGAAAACAGTGTTTGGATGTGATAACAAGGTGTTTTATCATGTTTGTAATGTTACACATGCATTTCCAAACAAGTAGTGAGTCTTGCATTAAGGCGTTCAAAACAGCGTTTGCTGGCGCTGTAAGCGCTCTAAACAGTGTTTCTGAGCATAACTTGGGGCAAAAGTGCAACTTTTGAAGAATGAACTGAAAACTCATATTTTGTTTCAAAACAGTGTTTGGATGTGATAACAAGCTGTTTTATCATGTTTGTAATGTTACACATGCATTTCCAATCAAGTAGTGAGTCTTGCATTAAGGCGTTCAAAACAGCGTTTGCTGGCGCTGTAAGTGCTCTAAACAGTGTTTCTGACCATAACTTGGGGCAAAAGTGCAACTTTTGAAGAATGAAAAGAAAACTCATATTTTGAATGAAAACAGTGTTTGGATGTGATAACAAGCTGTTTTATCATGTTTGTAATGTTACACATGCATT
>NW_027507357.1:0-46250 GCF_052324685.1 Brachyhypopomus gauderio | reverse complement strand
AAACATGATAAAACAGCTTGTTATCACATCCAAACACTGTTTTAGAACAAAATATGAGTTTTCAGTTCATTCTTCAAAAGTTGCACTTTTGCTCCAAGTTATGCTCAGAAACACTGTTTAGAGCGCTTACAGCGCCAGCAAACGCTGTTTTGAACGCCTTAATGCAAGACTTACTACTTGTTAGGAAATGCATGTGTAACATTACAAACATGATAAAACAGCTTGTTATCACATCCAAACACTGTTTTGGAACAAAATATGAGTTTTCAGTTCATTCTTCAAAAGTTGCACTTTTGCTCCAAGTTATGCTCAGAAACACTGTTTAGAGCGCTTACAGCGCCAGCAAACGCTGTTTTGAACGCCTTAATGCAAGACTTACTACTTGTTAGAAAATGGATGTGTAACATTACAAACATGATAAAACAGCTTGTTATCACATCCAAACACTGTTTTGGAACAAAATATGAGTTTTCAGTTCATTCTTCAAAAGTTGCACTTTTGCCACAAGTTATGCTCAGAAACACTGTTTAGAGCGCTTACAGCGCCAGCAAACGCTGTTTTGAACGCCTTAATACAAGACTTACTACTTGTTTGGAAATGCATGTGTAACATTACAAACATGATAAAACAGCTTGTTATCACATCCAAACACTGTTTTAGAACAAAATATGAGTTTTCAGTTCATTCTTCAAAAGTTGCACTTTTGCTCCAAGTTATGCTCAGAAACACTGTTTAGAGCGCTTACAGCGCCAGCAAACGCTGTTTTGAACGCCTTAATGCAAGACTTACTACTTGTTAGAAAATGGATGTGTAACATTACAAACATGATAAAACAGCTTGTTATCACATCCAAACACTGTTTTCATTCAAAATATGAGTTTTCTTTTCATTCTTGAAAAGTTGCACTTTTGCCCCAAGTTATGCTCAGAAACACTGTTTAGAGCTCTTACAACGCCAGCAAACGCTGTTTTGAACGCCTTAATGCAAGCCTTACCTACTTGTTAGGAAATGCATGTGTAACATTACAAACATGATAAAACAGCTTGTTATCACATCCAAACACTGTTTTAGAACAAAATATGAGTTTTCAGTTCATTCTTCAAAAGTTGCACTTTTGCTCCAAGTTATGCTCAGAAACACTGTTTAGAGTGCTTACAGCGCCAGCAAACGCTGTTTTGAACGCCTTAATGCAAGACTTACTTCTTGTTAGAAAATGGATGTGTAACATTACAAACATGATAAAACAGCTTGTTATCACATCCAAACACTGTTTTAGAACAAAATATGAGTTTTCTTTTCATTCTTCAAAAGTTGCACTTTTGCTCCAAGTTATGCTCAGAAACACTGTTTAGAGCTCTTACAACGCCAGCAAACGCTGTTTTGAACGCCTTAATGCAAGCCTTACCTACTTGTTAGGAAATGCATGTGTAACATTACAAACATGATAAAACAGCTTGTTATCACATCCAAACACTGTTTTAGAACAAAATATGAGTTTTCAGTTCATTCTTCAAAAGTTGCACTTTTGCTCCAAGTTATGCTCAGAAACACTGTTTAGAGCTCTTACAACGCCAGCAAACGCTGTTTTGAACGCCTTAATGCAAGCCTTACCTACTTGTTTGGAAATGCATGTGTAACATTACAAACATGATAAAACAGCTTGTTATCACATCCAAACACTGTTTTAGAACAAAATATGAGTTTTCAGTTCATTCTTCAAAAGTTGCACTTTTGCTCCAAGTTATGCTCAGAAACACTGTTTAGAGCGCTTACAGCGCCAGCAAACGCTGTTTTGAACGCCTTAATGCAAGTCTTACTACTTGTTAGAAAATGGATGTGTAACATTACAAACATGATAAAACAGCTTGTTATCACATCCAAACACTGTTTTCATTCAAAATATGAGTTTTCTTTTCATTCTTGAAAAGTTGCACTTTTGCCACAAGTTATGCTCAGAAACACTGTTTAGAGCGCTTACAGCGCCAGCAAACGCTGTTTTGAACGCCTTAATACAAGACTTACTACTTGTTTGGAAATGCATGTGTAACATTACAAACATGATAAAACAGCTTGTTATCACATCCAAACACTGTTTTAGAACAAAATATGAGTTTTCAGTTCATTCTTCAAAAGTTGCACTTTTGCTCCAAGTTATGCTCAGAAACACTGTTTAGAGTGCTTACAGCGCCAGCAAACGCTGTTTTGAACGCCTTAATGCAAGACTTACTACTTGTTAGAAAATGGATGTGTAACATTACAAACATGATAAAACAGCTTGTTATCACATCCAAACACTGTTTTCATTCAAAATATGAGTTTTCTTTTCATTCTTGAAAAGTTGCACTTTTGCCCCAAGTTATGCTCAGAAACACTGTTTAGAGCTCTTACAACGCCAGCAAACGCTGTTTTGAACGCCTTAATGCAAGCCTTACCTACTTGTTAGGAAATGCATGTGTAACATTACAAACATGATAAAACAGCTTGTTATCACATCCAAACACTGTTTTAGAACAAAATATGAGTTTTCAGTTCATTCTTCAAAAGTTGCACTTTTGCTCCAAGTTATGCTCAGAAACACTGTTTAGAGCGCTTACAGCGCCAGCAAACGCTGTTTTGAACGCCTTAATGCAAGACTTACTACTTGTTAGGAAATGCATGTGTAACATTACAAACATGATAAAACAGCTTGTTATCACATCCAAACACTGTTTTGGAACAAAATATGAGTTTTCAGTTCATTCTTCAAAAGTTGCACTTTTGCTCCAAGTTATGCTCAGAAACACTGTTTAGAGCGCTTACAGCGCCAGCAAACGCTGTTTTGAACGCCTTAATGCAAGACTTACTACTTGTTAGAAAATGGATGTGTAACATTACAAACATGATAAAACAGCTTGTTATCACATCCAAACACTGTTTTGGAACAAAATATGAGTTTTCAGTTCATTCTTCAAAAGTTGCACTTTTGCCACAAGTTATGCTCAGAAACACTGTTTAGAGCGCTTACAGCGCCAGCAAACGCTGTTTTGAACGCCTTAATACAAGACTTACTACTTGTTTGGAAATGCATGTGTAACATTACAAACATGATAAAACAGCTTGTTATCACATCCAAACACTGTTTTAGAACAAAATATGAGTTTTCAGTTCATTCTTCAAAAGTTGCACTTTTGCTCCAAGTTATGCTCAGAAACACTGTTTAGAGCGCTTACAGCGCCAGCAAACGCTGTTTGAACGCCTTAATGCAAGTCTTACTACTTGTTAGAAAATGGATGTGTAACATTACAAACATGATAAAACAGCTTGTTATCACATCCAAACACTGTTTTCATTCAAAATATGAGTTTTCTTTTCATTCTTGAAAAGTTGCACTTTTGCCACAAGTTATGCTCAGAAACACTGTTTAGAGCGCTTACAGCGCCAGCAAACGCTGTTTTGAACGCCTTAATACAAGACTTACTACTTGTTTGGAAATGCATGTGTAACATTACAAACATGATAAAACAGCTTGTTATCACATCCAAACACTGTTTTAGAACAAAATATGAGTTTTCAGTTCATTCTTCAAAAGTTGCACTTTTGCTCCAAGTTATGCTCAGAAACACTGTTTAGAGTGCTTACAGCGCCAGCAAACGCTGTTTTGAACGCCTTAATGCAAGACTTACTACTTGTTAGAAAATGGATGTGTAACATTACAAACATGATAAAACAGCTTGTTATCACATCCAAACACTGTTTTCATTCAAAATATGAGTTTTCTTTTCATTCTTGAAAAGTTGCACTTTTGCCCCAAGTTATGCTCAGAAACACTGTTTAGAGCTCTTACAACGCCAGCAAACGCTGTTTTGAACGCCTTAATGCAAGCCTTACCTACTTGTTAGGAAATGCATGTGTAACATTACAAACATGATAAAACAGCTTGTTATCACATCCAAACACTGTTTTAGAACAAAATATGAGTTTTCAGTTCATTCTTCAAAAGTTGCACTTTTGCTCCAAGTTATGCTCAGAAACACTGTTTAGAGCGCTTACAGCGCCAGCAAACGCTGTTTTGAACGCCTTAATGCAAGACTTACTACTTGTTAGGAAATGCATGTGTAACATTACAAACATGATAAAACAGCTTGTTATCACATCCAAACACTGTTTTGGAACAAAATATGAGTTTTCAGTTCATTCTTCAAAAGTTGCACTTTTGCTCCAAGTTATGCTCAGAAACACTGTTTAGAGCGCTTACAGCGCCAGCAAACGCTGTTTTGAACGCCTTAATACAAGACTTACTACTTGTTTGGAAATGCATGTGTAACATTACAAACATGATAAAACAGCTTGTTATCACATCCAAACACTGTTTTAGAACAAAATATGAGTTTTCAGTTCATTCTTCAAAAGTTGCACTTTTGCTCCAAGTTATGCTCAGAAACACTGTTTAGAGCGCTTACAGCGCCAGCAAACGCTGTTTTGAACGCCTTAATGCAAGACTTACTACTTGTTAGAAAATGGATGTGTAACATTACAAACATGATAAAACAGCTTGTTATCACATCCAAACACTGTTTTCATTCAAAATATGAGTTTTCTTTTCATTCTTCAAAAGTTGCACTTTTGCCACAAGTTATGCTCAGAAACACTGTTTAGAGCTCTTACAACGCCAGCAAACGCTGTTTTGAACGCCTTAATGCAAGCCTTACTACTTGTTAGGAAATGCATGTGTAACATTACAAACATGATAAAACAGCTTGTTATCACATCCAAACACTGTTTTGGAACAAAATATGAGTTTTCAGTTCATTCTTCAAAAGTTGCACTTTTGCCACAAGTTATGCTCAGAAACACTGTTTAGAGCTCTTACAACGCCAGCAAACGCTGTTTTGAACGCCTTAATGCAAGCCTTACCTACTTGTTAGGAAATGCATGTGTAACATTACAAACATGATAAAACAGCTTGTTATCACATCCAAACACTGTTTTCATTCAAAATATGAGTTTTCTTTTCATTCTTGAAAAGTTGCACTTTTGCCCCAAGTTATGCTCAGAAACACTGTTTAGAGCTCTTACAACGCCAGCAAACGCTGTTTTGAACGCCTTAATGCAAGCCTTACCTACTTGTTAGGAAATGCATGTGTAACATTACAAACATGATAAAACAGCTTGTTATCACATCCAAACACTGTTTTAGAACAAAATATGAGTTTTCAGTTCATTCTTCAAAAGTTGCACTTTTGCTCCAAGTTATGCTCAGAAACACTGTTTAGAGCGCTTACAGCGCCAGCAAACGCTGTTTTGAACGCCTTAATGCAAGACTTACTACTTGTTAGGAAATGCATGTGTAACATTACAAACATGATAAAACAGCTTGTTATCACATCCAAACACTGTTTTGGAACAAAATATGAGTTTTCAGTTCATTCTTCAAAAGTTGCACTTTTGCTCCAAGTTATGCTCAGAAACACTGTTTAGAGCGCTTACAGCGCCAGCAAACGCTGTTTTGAACGCCTTAATGCAAGACTTACTACTTGTTAGAAAATGGATGTGTAACATTACAAACATGATAAAACAGCTTGTTATCACATCCAAACACTGTTTTGGAACAAAATATGAGTTTTCAGTTCATTCTTCAAAAGTTGCACTTTTGCCACAAGTTATGCTCAGAAACACTGTTTAGAGCGCTTACAGCGCCAGCAAACGCTGTTTTGAACGCCTTAATACAAGACTTACTACTTGTTTGGAAATGCATGTGTAACATTACAAACATGATAAAACAGCTTGTTATCACATCCAAACACTGTTTTAGAACAAAATATGAGTTTTCAGTTCATTCTTCAAAAGTTGCACTTTTGCTCCAAGTTATGCTCAGAAACACTGTTTAGAGCGCTTA
This sequence comes from Brachyhypopomus gauderio, assembly GCF_052324685.1. Lineage (NCBI taxonomy): Eukaryota > Metazoa > Chordata > Actinopteri > Gymnotiformes > Hypopomidae > Brachyhypopomus > Brachyhypopomus gauderio. The sequence goes on along the minus strand of NW_027507357.1, from coordinate 40,375 downwards.
CAGCGCCAGCAAACGCTGTTTTGAACGCCTTAATGCAAGACTTACTACTTGTTAGAAAATGGATGTGTAACATTACAAACATGATAAAACAGCTTGTTATCACATCCAAACACTGTTTTCATTCAAAATATGAGTTTTCTTTTCATTCTTGAAAAGTTGCACTTTTGCCCCAAGTTATGCTCAGAAACACTGTTTAGAGCTCTTACAACGCCAGCAAACGCTGTTTTGAACGCCTTAATGCAAGCCTTACCTACTTGTTAGGAAATGCATGTGTAACATTACAAACATGATAAAACAGCTTGTTATCACATCCAAACACTGTTTTAGAACAAAATATGAGTTTTCAGTTCATTCTTCAAAAGTTGCACTTTTGCTCCAAGTTATGCTCAGAAACACTGTTTAGAGTGCTTACAGCGCCAGCAAACGCTGTTTTGAACGCCTTAATGCAAGACTTACTTCTTGTTAGAAAATGGATGTGTAACATTACAAACATGATAAAACAGCTTGTTATCACATCCAAACACTGTTTTAGAACAAAATATGAGTTTTCTTTTCATTCTTCAAAAGTTGCACTTTTGCTCCAAGTTATGCTCAGAAACACTGTTTAGAGCTCTTACAACGCCAGCAAACGCTGTTTTGAACGCCTTAATGCAAGCCTTACCTACTTGTTAGGAAATGCATGTGTAACATTACAAACATGATAAAACAGCTTGTTATCACATCCAAACACTGTTTTAGAACAAAATATGAGTTTTCAGTTCATTCTTCAAAAGTTGCACTTTTGCTCCAAGTTATGCTCAGAAACACTGTTTAGAGCGCTTACAGCGCCAGCAAACGCTGTTTTGAACGCCTTAATGCAAGACTTACTACTTGATAGGAAATGCATGTGTAACATTACAAACATGATAAAACAGCTTGTTATCACATCCAAACACTGTTTTGGAACAAAATATGAGTTTTCAGTTCATTCTTCAAAAGTTGCACTTTTGCTCCAAGTTATGCTCAGAAACACTGTTTAGAGCGCTTACAGCGCCAGCAAACGCTGTTTTGAACGCCTTAATGCAAGACTTACTACTTGTCAGAAAATGGATGTGTAACATTACAAACATGATAAAACAGCTTGTTATCACATCCAAACACTGTTTTCATTCAAAATATGAGTTTTCTTTTCATTCTTGAAAAGTTGCACTTTTGCCCCAAGTTATGCTCAGAAACACTGTTTAGAGCTCTTACAACGCCAGCAAACGCTGTTTTGAACGCCTTAATGCAAGCCTTACCTACTTGTTAGGAAATGCATGTGTAACATTACAAACATGATAAAACAGCTTGTTATCACATCCAAACACTGTTTTAGAACAAAATATGAGTTTTCAGTTCATTCTTCAAAAGTTGCACTTTTGCTCCAAGTTATGCTCAGAAACACTGTTTAGAGCGCTTACAGCGCCAGCAAACGCTGTTTTGAACGCCTTAATACAAGACTTACTACTTGTTTGGAAATGCATGTGTAACATTACAAACATGATAAAACAGCTTGTTATCACATCCAAACACTGTTTTAGAACAAAATATGAGTTTTCAGTTCATTCTTCAAAAGTTGCACTTTTGCTCCAAGTTATGCTCAGAAACACTGTTTAGAGCGCTTACAGCGCCAGCAAACGCTGTTTTGAACGCCTTAATGCAAGACTTACTACTTGTTAGAAAATGGATGTGTAACATTACAAACATGATAAAACAGCTTGTTATCACATCCAAACACTGTTTTCATTCAAAATATGAGTTTTCTTTTCATTCTTCAAAAGTTGCACTTTTGCCACAAGTTATGCTCAGAAACACTGTTTAGAGCTCTTACAACGCCAGCAAACGCTGTTTTGAACGCCTTAATGCAAGCCTTACTACTTGTTAGGAAATGCATGTGTAACATTACAAACATGATAAAACAGCTTGTTATCACATCCAAACACTGTTTTGGAACAAAATATGAGTTTTCAGTTCATTCTTCAAAAGTTGCACTTTTGCCACAAGTTATGCTCAGAAACACTGTTTAGAGCGCTTACAGCGCCAGCAAACGCTGTTTTGAACGCCTTAATGCAAGACTTACTACTTGTTAGAAAATGGATGTGTAACATTACAAACATGATAAAACAGCTTGTTATCACATCCAAACACTGTTTTGGAACAAAATATGAGTTTTCAGTTCATTCTTCAAAAGTTGCACTTTTGCCACAAGTTATGCTCAGAAACACTGTTTAGAGCGCTTACAGCGCCAGCAAACGCTGTTTTGAACGCCTTAATACAAGACTTACTACTTGTTTGGAAATGCATGTGTAACATTACAAACATGATAAAACAGCTTGTTATCACATCCAAACACTGTTTTAGAACAAAATATGAGTTTTCAGTTCATTCTTCAAAAGTTGCACTTTTGCTCCAAGTTATGCTCAGAAACACTGTTTAGAGTGCTTACAGCGCCAGCAAACGCTGTTTTGAACGCCTTAATGCAAGACTTACTACTTGTTAGAAAATGGATGTGTAACATTACAAACATGATAAAACAGCTTGTTATCACATCCAAACACTGTTTTCATTCAAAATATGAGTTTTCTTTTCATTCTTCAAAAGTTGCACTTTTGCTCCAAGTTATGCTCAGAAACACTGTTTAGAGCTCTTACAACGCCAGCAAACGCTGTTTTGAACGCCTTAATGCAAGCCTTACCTACTTGTTAGGAAATGCATGTGTAACATTACAAACATGATAAAACAGCTTGTTATCACATCCAAACACTGTTTTAGAACAAAATATGAGTTTTCAGTTCATTCTTCAAAAGTTGCACTTTTGCTCCAAGTTATGCTCAGAAACACTGTTTAGAGCTCTTACAACGCCAGCAAACGCTGTTTTGAACGCCTTAATGCAAGCCTTACCTACTTGTTTGGAAATGCATGTGTAACATTACAAACATGATAAAACAGCTTGTTATCACATCCAAACACTGTTTTAGAACAAAATATGAGTTTTCAGTTCATTCTTCAAAAGTTGCACTTTTGCTCCAAGTTATGCTCAGAAACACTGTTTAGAGCGCTTACAGCGCCAGCAAACGCTGTTTTGAACGCCTTAATGCAAGTCTTACTACTTGTTAGAAAATGGATGTGTAACATTACAAACATGATAAAACAGCTTGTTATCACATCCAAACACTGTTTTCATTCAAAATATGAGTTTTCTTTTCATTCTTGAAAAGTTGCACTTTTGCCACAAGTTATGCTCAGAAACACTGTTTAGAGCGCTTACAGCGCCAGCAAACGCTGTTTTGAACGCCTTAATACAAGACTTACTACTTGTTTGGAAATGCATGTGTAACATTACAAACATGATAAAACAGCTTGTTATCACATCCAAACACTGTTTTAGAACAAAATATGAGTTTTCAGTTCATTCTTCAAAAGTTGCACTTTTGCTCCAAGTTATGCTCAGAAACACTGTTTAGAGTGCTTACAGCGCCAGCAAACGCTGTTTTGAACGCCTTAATGCAAGACTTACTACTTGTTAGAAAATGGATGTGTAACATTACAAACATGATAAAACAGCTTGTTATCACATCCAAACACTGTTTTCATTCAAAATATGAGTTTTCTTTTCATTCTTGAAAAGTTGCACTTTTGCCCCAAGTTATGCTCAGAAACACTGTTTAGAGCTCTTACAACGCCAGCAAACGCTGTTTTGAACGCCTTAATGCAAGCCTTACCTACTTGTTAGGAAATGCATGTGTAACATTACAAACATGATAAAACAGCTTGTTATCACATCCAAACACTGTTTTAGAACAAAATATGAGTTTTCAGTTCATTCTTCAAAAGTTGCACTTTTGCTCCAAGTTATGCTCAGAAACACTGTTTAGAGCGCTTACAGCGCCAGCAAACGCTGTTTTGAACGCCTTAATGCAAGACTTACTACTTGTTAGGAAATGCATGTGTAACATTACAAACATGATAAAACAGCTTGTTATCACATCCAAACACTGTTTTGGAACAAAATATGAGTTTTCAGTTCATTCTTCAAAAGTTGCACTTTTGCTCCAAGTTATGCTCAGAAACACTGTTTAGAGCGCTTACAGCGCCAGCAAACGCTGTTTTGAACGCCTTAATGCAAGACTTACTACTTGTTAGAAAATGGATGTGTAACATTACAAACATGATAAAACAGCTTGTTATCACATCCAAACACTGTTTTGGAACAAAATATGAGTTTTTCAGTTCATTCTTCAAAAGTTGCACTTTTGCCACAAGTTATGCTCAGAAACACTGTTTAGAGCGCTTACAGCGCCAGCAAACGCTGTTTTGAACGCCTTAATACAAGACTTACTACTTGTTTGGAAATGCATGTGTAACATTACAAACATGATAAAACAGCTTGTTATCACATCCAAACACTGTTTTAGAACAAAATATGAGTTTTCAGTTCATTCTTCAAAAGTTGCACTTTTGCTCCAAGTTATGCTCAGAAACACTGTTTAGAGCGCTTACAGCGCCAGCAAACGCTGTTTTGAACGCCTTAATGCAAGTCTTACTACTTGTTAGAAAATGGATGTGTAACATTACAAACATGATAAAACAGCTTGTTATCACATCCAAACACTGTTTTCATTCAAAATATGAGTTTTCTTTTCATTCTTGAAAAGTTGCACTTTTGCCACAAGTTATGCTCAGAAACACTGTTTAGAGCGCTTACAGCGCCAGCAAACGCTGTTTTGAACGCCTTAATACAAGACTTACTACTTGTTTGGAAATGCATGTGTAACATTACAAACATGATAAAACAGCTTGTTATCACATCCAAACACTGTTTTAGAACAAAATATGAGTTTTCAGTTCATTCTTCAAAAGTTGCACTTTTGCTCCAAGTTATGCTCAGAAACACTGTTTAGAGTGCTTACAGCGCCAGCAAACGCTGTTTTGAACGCCTTAATGCAAGACTTACTACTTGTTAGAAAATGGATGTGTAACATTACAAACATGATAAAACAGCTTGTTATCACATCCAAACACTGTTTTCATTCAAATATGAGTTTTCTTTTCATTCTTGAAAAGTTGCACTTTTGCCCCAAGTTATGCTCAGAAACACTGTTTAGAGCTCTTACAACGCCAGCAAACGCTGTTTTGAACGCCTTAATGCAAGCCTTACCTACTTGTTAGGAAATGCATGTGTAACATTACAAACATGATAAAACAGCTTGTTATCACATCCAAACACTGTTTTAGAACAAAATATGAGTTTTCAGTTCATTCTTCAAAAGTTGCACTTTTGCTCCAAGTTATGCTCAGAAACACTGTTTAGAGCGCTTACAGCGCCAGCAAACGCTGTTTTGAACGCCTTAATGCAAGACTTACTACTTGTTAGGAAATGCATGTGTAACATTACAAACATGATAAAAACAGCTTGTTATCACATCCAAACACTGTTTTGGAACAAAATATGAGTTTTCAGTTCATTCTTCAAAAGTTGCACTTTTGCTCCAAGTTATGCTCAGAAACACTGTTTAGAGCGCTTACAGCGCCAGCAAACGCTGTTTTGAACGCCTTAATACAAGACTTACTACTTGTTTGGAAATGCATGTGTAACATTACAAACATGATAAAACAGCTTGTTATCACATCCAAACACTGTTTTAGAACAAAATATGAGTTTTCAGTTCATTCTTCAAAAGTTGCACTTTTGCTCCAAGTTATGCTCAGAAACACTGTTTAGAGCGCTTACAGCGCCAGCAAACGCTGTTTTGAACGCCTTAATGCAAGACTTACTACTTGTTAGAAAATGGATGTGTAACATTACAAACATGATAAAACAGCTTGTTATCACATCCAAACACTGTTTTCATTCAAAATATGAGTTTTCTTTTCATTCTTCAAAAGTTGCACTTTTGCCACAAGTTATGCTCAGAAACACTGTTTAGAGCTCTTACAACGCCAGCAAACGCTGTTTTGAACGCCTTAATGCAAGCCTTACTACTTGTTAGGAAATGCATGTGTAACATTACAAACATGATAAAACAGCTTGTTATCACATCCAAACACTGTTTTGGAACAAAATATGAGTTTTCAGTTCATTCTTCAAAAGTTGCACTTTTGCCACAAGTTATGCTCAGAAACACTGTTTAGAGCTCTTACAACGCCAGCAAACGCTGTTTTGAACGCCTTAATGCAAGCCTTACCTACTTGTTAGGAAATGCATGTGTAACATTACAAACATGATAAAACAGCTTGTTATCACATCCAAACACTGTTTTCATTCAAAATATGAGTTTTCTTTTCATTCTTGAAAAGTTGCACTTTTGCCCCAAGTTATGCTCAGAAACACTGTTTAGAGCTCTTACAACGCCAGCAAACGCTGTTTTGAACGCCTTAATGCAAGCCTTACCTACTTGTTAGGAAATGCATGTGTAACATTACAAACATGATAAAACAGCTTGTTATCACATCCAAACACTGTTTTAGAACAAAATATGAGTTTTCAGTTCATTCTTCAAAAGTTGCACTTTTGCTCCAAGTTATGCTCAGAAACACTGTTTAGAGCGCTTACAGCGCCAGCAAACGCTGTTTTGAACGCCTTAATGCAAGACTTACTACTTGTTAGGAAATGCATGTGTAACATTACAAACATGATAAAACAGCTTGTTATCACATCCAAACACTGTTTTGGAACAAAATATGAGTTTTCAGTTCATTCTTCAAAAGTTGCACTTTTGCTCCAAGTTATGCTCAGAAACACTGTTTAGAGCGCTTACAGCGCCAGCAAACGCTGTTTTGAACGCCTTAATGCAAGACTTACTACTTGTTAGAAAATGGATGTGTAACATTACAAACATGATAAAACAGCTTGTTATCACATCCAAACACTGTTTTGGAACAAAATATGAGTTTTCAGTTCATTCTTCAAAAGTTGCACTTTTGCCACAAGTTATGCTCAGAAACACTGTTTAGAGCGCTTACAGCGCCAGCAAACGCTGTTTTGAACGCCTTAATACAAGACTTACTACTTGTTTGGAAATGCATGTGTAACATTACAAACATGATAAAACAGCTTGTTATCACATCCAAACACTGTTTTAGAACAAAATATGAGTTTTCAGTTCATTCTTCAAAAGTTGCACTTTTGCTCCAAGTTATGCTCAGAAACACTGTTTAGAGCGCTTACAGCGCCAGCAAACGCTGTTTTGAACGCCTTAATGCAAGACTTACTACTTGTTAGAAAATGGATGTGTAACATTACAAACATGATAAAACAGCTTGTTATCACATCCAAACACTGTTTTCATTCAAAATATGAGTTTTCTTTTCATTCTTGAAAAGTTGCACTTTTGCCCCAAGTTATGCTCAGAAACACTGTTTAGAGCTCTTACAACGCCAGCAAACGCTGTTTTGAACGCCTTAATGCAAGCCTTACCTACTTGTTAGGAAATGCATGTGTAACATTACAAACATGATAAAACAGCTTGTTATCACATCCAAACACTGTTTTAGAACAAAATATGAGTTTTCAGTTCATTCTTCAAAAGTTGCACTTTTGCTCCAAGTTATGCTCAGAAAACACTGTTTAGAGTGCTTACAGCGCCAGCAAACGCTGTTTTGAACGCCTTAATGCAAGACTTACTTCTTGTTAGAAAATGGATGTGTAACATTACAAACATGATAAAACAGCTTGTTATCACATCCAAACACTGTTTTAGAACAAAATATGAGTTTTCTTTTCATTCTTCAAAAGTTGCACTTTTGCTCCAAGTTATGCTCAGAAACACTGTTTAGAGCTCTTACAACGCCAGCAAACGCTGTTTTGAACGCCTTAATGCAAGCCTTACCTACTTGTTAGGAAATGCATGTGTAACATTACAAACATGATAAAACAGCTTGTTATCACATCCAAACACTGTTTTAGAACAAAATATGAGTTTTCAGTTCATTCTTCAAAAGTTGCACTTTTGCTCCAAGTTATGCTCAGAAACACTGTTTAGAGCGCTTACAGCGCCAGCAAACGCTGTTTTGAACGCCTTAATGCAAGACTTACTACTTGATAGGAAATGCATGTGTAACATTACAAACATGATAAAACAGCTTGTTATCACATCCAAACACTGTTTTGGAACAAAATATGAGTTTTCAGTTCATTCTTCAAAAGTTGCACTTTTGCTCCAAGTTATGCTCAGAAACACTGTTTAGAGCGCTTACAGCGCCAGCAAACGCTGTTTTGAACGCCTTAATGCAAGACTTACTACTTGTCAGAAAATGGATGTGTAACATTACAAACATGATAAAACAGCTTGTTATCACATCCAAACACTGTTTTCATTCAAAATATGAGTTTTCTTTTCATTCTTGAAAAGTTGCACTTTTGCCCCAAGTTATGCTCAGAAACACTGTTTAGAGCTCTTACAACGCCAGCAAACGCTGTTTTGAACGCCTTAATGCAAGCCTTACCTACTTGTTAGGAAATGCATGTGTAACATTACAAACATGATAAAACAGCTTGTTATCACATCCAAACACTGTTTTAGAACAAAATATGAGTTTTCAGTTCATTCTTCAAAAGTTGCACTTTTGCTCCAAGTTATGCTCAGAAACACTGTTTAGAGCGCTTACAGCGCCAGCAAACGCTGTTTTGAACGCCTTAATACAAGACTTACTACTTGTTTGGAAATGCATGTGTAACATTACAAACATGATAAAACAGCTTGTTATCACATCCAAACACTGTTTTAGAACAAAATATGAGTTTTCAGTTCATTCTTCAAAAGTTGCACTTTTGCTCCAAGTTATGCTCAGAAACACTGTTTAGAGCGCTTACAGCGCCAGCAAACGCTGTTTTGAACGCCTTAATGCAAGACTTACTACTTGTTAGAAAATGGATGTGTAACATTACAAACATGATAAAACAGCTTGTTATCACATCCAAACACTGTTTTCATTCAAAATATGAGTTTTCTTTTCATTCTTCAAAAGTTGCACTTTTGCCACAAGTTATGCTCAGAAACACTGTTTAGAGCTCTTACAACGCCAGCAAACGCTGTTTTGAACGCCTTAATGCAAGCCTTACTACTTGTTAGGAAATGCATGTGTAACATTACAAACATGATAAAACAGCTTGTTATCACATCCAAACACTGTTTTGGAACAAAATATGAGTTTTCAGTTCATTCTTCAAAAGTTGCACTTTTGCCACAAGTTATGCTCAGAAACACTGTTTAGAGCGCTTACAGCGCCAGCAAACGCTGTTTTGAACGCCTTAATGCAAGACTTACTACTTGTTAGAAAATGGATGTGTAACATTACAAACATGATAAAACAGCTTGTTATCACATCCAAACACTGTTTTGGAACAAAATATGAGTTTTCAGTTCATTCTTCAAAAGTTGCACTTTTGCCACAAGTTATGCTCAGAAACACTGTTTAGAGCGCTTACAGCGCCAGCAAACGCTGTTTTGAACGCCTTAATACAAGACTTACTACTTGTTTGGAAATGCATGTGTAACATTACAAACATGATAAAACAGCTTGTTATCACATCCAAACACTGTTTTAGAACAAAATATGAGTTTTCAGTTCATTCTTCAAAAGTTGCACTTTTGCTCCAAGTTATGCTCAGAAACACTGTTTAGAGTGCTTACAGCGCCAGCAAACGCTGTTTTGAACGCCTTAATGCAAGACTTACTACTTGTTAGAAAATGGATGTGTAACATTACAAACATGATAAAACAGCTTGTTATCACATCCAAACACTGTTTTCATTCAAAATATGAGTTTTCTTTTCATTCTTGAAAAGTTGCACTTTTGCCCCAAGTTATGCTCAGAAACACTGTTTAGAGCTCTTACAACGCCAGCAAACGCTGTTTTGAACGCCTTAATGCAAGCCTTACCTACTTGTTAGGAAATGCATGTGTAACATTACAAACATGATAAAACAGCTTGTTATCACATCCAAACACTGTTTTAGAACAAAATATGAGTTTTCAGTTCATTCTTCAAAAGTTGCACTTTTGCTCCAAGTTATGCTCAGAAACACTGTTTAGAGCGCTTACAGCGCCAGCAAACGCTGTTTTGAACGCCTTAATGCAAGACTTACTACTTGTTAGGAAATGCATGTGTAACATTACAAACATGATAAAACAGCTTGTTATCACATCCAAACACTGTTTTGGAACAAAATATGAGTTTTCAGTTCATTCTTCAAAAGTTGCACTTTTGCTCCAAGTTATGCTCAGAAACACTGTTTAGAGCGCTTACAGCGCCAGCAAACGCTGTTTTGAACGCCTTAATACAAGACTTACTACTTGTTTGGAAATGCATGTGTAACATTACAAACATGATAAAACAGCTTGTTATCACATCCAAACACTGTTTTAGAACAAAATATGAGTTTTCAGTTCATTCTTCAAAAGTTGCACTTTTGCTCCAAGTTATGCTCAGAAACACTGTTTAGAGCGCTTACAGCGCCAGCAAACGCTGTTTTGAACGCCTTAATGCAAGACTTACTACTTGTTAGAAAATGGATGTGTAACATTACAAACATGATAAAACAGCTTGTTATCACATCCAAACACTGTTTTCATTCAAAATATGAGTTTTCTTTTCATTCTTCAAAAGTTGCACTTTTGCCACAAGTTATGCTCAGAAACACTGTTTAGAGCTCTTACAACGCCAGCAAACGCTGTTTTGAACGCCTTAATGCAAGCCTTACTACTTGTTAGGAAATGCATGTGTAACATTACAAACATGATAAAACAGCTTGTTATCACATCCAAACACTGTTTTGGAACAAAATATGAGTTTTCAGTTCATTCTTCAAAAGTTGCACTTTTGCCACAAGTTATGCTCAGAAACACTGTTTAGAGCTCTTACAACGCCAGCAAACGCTGTTTTGAACGCCTTAATGCAAGCCTTACCTACTTGTTAGGAAATGCATGTGTAACATTACAAACATGATAAAACAGCTTGTTATCACATCCAAACACTGTTTTCATTCAAAATATGAGTTTTCTTTTCATTCTTGAAAAGTTGCACTTTTGCCCCAAGTTATGCTCAGAAACACTGTTTAGAGCTCTTACAACGCCAGCAAACGCTGTTTTGAACGCCTTAATGCAAGCCTTACCTACTTGTTAGGAAATGCATGTGTAACATTACAAACATGATAAAACAGCTTGTTATCACATCCAAACACTGTTTTAGAACAAAATATGAGTTTTCAGTTCATTCTTCAAAAGTTGCACTTTTGCTCCAAGTTATGCTCAGAAACACTGTTTAGAGCGCTTACAGCGCCAGCAAACGCTGTTTTGAACGCCTTAATGCAAGACTTACTACTTGTTAGGAAATGCATGTGTAACATTACAAACATGATAAAACAGCTTGTTATCACATCCAAACACTGTTTTGGAACAAAATATGAGTTTTCAGTTCATTCTTCAAAAGTTGCACTTTTGCTCCAAGTTATGCTCAGAAACACTGTTTAGAGCGCTTACAGCGCCAGCAAACGCTGTTTTGAACGCCTTAATGCAAGACTTACTACTTGTTAGAAAATGGATGTGTAACATTACAAACATGATAAAACAGCTTGTTATCACATCCAAACACTGTTTTGGAACAAAATATGAGTTTTCAGTTCATTCTTCAAAAGTTGCACTTTTGCCACAAGTTATGCTCAGAAACACTGTTTAGAGCGCTTACAGCGCCAGCAAACGCTGTTTTGAACGCCTTAATACAAGACTTACTACTTGTTTGGAAATGCATGTGTAACATTACAAACATGATAAAACAGCTTGTTATCACATCCAAACACTGTTTTAGAACAAAATATGAGTTTTCAGTTCATTCTTCAAAAGTTGCACTTTTGCTCCAAGTTATGCTCAGAAACACTGTTTAGAGCGCTTACAGCGCCAGCAAACGCTGTTTTGAACGCCTTAATGCAAGACTTACTACTTGTTAGAAAATGGATGTGTAACATTACAAACATGATAAAACAGCTTGTTATCACATCCAAACACTGTTTTCATTCAAAATATGAGTTTTCTTTTCATTCTTGAAAAGTTGCACTTTTGCCCCAAGTTATGCTCAGAAACACTGTTTAGAGCTCTTACAACGCCAGCAAACGCTGTTTTGAACGCCTTAATGCAAGCCTTACCTACTTGTTAGGAAATGCATGTGTAACATTACAAACATGATAAAACAGCTTGTTATCACATCCAAACACTGTTTTAGAACAAAATATGAGTTTTCAGTTCATTCTTCAAAAGTTGCACTTTTGCTCCAAGTTATGCTCAGAAACACTGTTTAGAGTGCTTACAGCGCCAGCAAACGCTGTTTTGAACGCCTTAATGCAAGACTTACTTCTTGTTAGAAAATGGATGTGTAACATTACAAACATGATAAAACAGCTTGTTATCACATCCAAACACTGTTTTAGAACAAAATATGAGTTTTCTTTTCATTCTTCAAAAGTTGCACTTTTGCTCCAAGTTATGCTCAGAAACACTGTTTAGAGCTCTTACAACGCCAGCAAACGCTGTTTTGAACGCCTTAATGCAAGCCTTACCTACTTGTTAGGAAATGCATGTGTAACATTACAAACATGATAAAACAGCTTGTTATCACATCCAAACACTGTTTTAGAACAAAATATGAGTTTTCAGTTCATTCTTCAAAAGTTGCACTTTTGCTCCAAGTTATGCTCAGAAACACTGTTTAGAGCGCTTACAGCGCCAGCAAACGCTGTTTTGAACGCCTTAATGCAAGACTTACTACTTGATAGGAAATGCATGTGTAACATTACAAACATGATAAAACAGCTTGTTATCACATCCAAACACTGTTTTGGAACAAAATATGAGTTTTCAGTTCATTCTTCAAAAGTTGCACTTTTGCTCCAAGTTATGCTCAGAAACACTGTTTAGAGCGCTTACAGCGCCAGCAAACGCTGTTTTGAACGCCTTAATGCAAGACTTACTACTTGTCAGAAAATGGATGTGTAACATTACAAACATGATAAAACAGCTTGTTATCACATCCAAACACTGTTTTCATTCAAAATATGAGTTTTCTTTTCATTCTTGAAAAGTTGCACTTTTGCCCCAAGTTATGCTCAGAAACACTGTTTAGAGCTCTTACAACGCCAGCAAACGCTGTTTTGAACGCCTTAATGCAAGCCTTACCTACTTGTTAGGAAATGCATGTGTAACATTACAAACATGATAAAACAGCTTGTTATCACATCCAAACACTGTTTTAGAACAAAATATGAGTTTTCAGTTCATTCTTCAAAAGTTGCACTTTTGCTCCAAGTTATGCTCAGAAACACTGTTTAGAGCGCTTACAGCGCCAGCAAACGCTGTTTTGAACGCCTTAATACAAGACTTACTACTTGTTTGGAAATGCATGTGTAACATTACAAACATGATAAAACAGCTTGTTATCACATCCAAACACTGTTTTAGAACAAAATATGAGTTTTCAGTTCATTCTTCAAAAGTTGCACTTTTGCTCCAAGTTATGCTCAGAAACACTGTTTAGAGCGCTTACAGCGCCAGCAAACGCTGTTTTGAACGCCTTAATGCAAGACTTACTACTTGTTAGAAAATGGATGTGTAACATTACAAACATGATAAAACAGCTTGTTATCACATCCAAACACTGTTTTCATTCAAAATATGAGTTTTCTTTTCATTCTTCAAAAGTTGCACTTTTGCCACAAGTTATGCTCAGAAACACTGTTTAGAGCTCTTACAACGCCAGCAAACGCTGTTTTGAACGCCTTAATGCAAGCCTTACTACTTGTTAGGAAATGCATGTGTAACATTACAAACATGATAAAACAGCTTGTTATCACATCCAAACACTGTTTTGGAACAAAATATGAGTTTTCAGTTCATTCTTCAAAAGTTGCACTTTTGCCACAAGTTATGCTCAGAAACACTGTTTAGAGCGCTTACAGCGCCAGCAAACGCTGTTTTGAACGCCTTAATGCAAGACTTACTACTTGTTAGAAAATGGATGTGTAACATTACAAACATGATAAAACAGCTTGTTATCACATCCAAACACTGTTTTGGAACAAAATATGAGTTTTCAGTTCATTCTTCAAAAGTTGCACTTTTGCCACAAGTTATGCTCAGAAACACTGTTTAGAGCGCTTACAGCGCCAGCAAACGCTGTTTTGAACGCCTTAATACAAGACTTACTACTTGTTTGGAAATGCATGTGTAACATTACAAACATGATAAAACAGCTTGTTATCACATCCAAACACTGTTTTAGAACAAAATATGAGTTTTCAGTTCATTCTTCAAAAGTTGCACTTTTGCTCCAAGTTATGCTCAGAAACACTGTTTAGAGTGCTTACAGCGCCAGCAAACGCTGTTTTGAACGCCTTAATGCAAGACTTACTACTTGTTAGAAAATGGATGTGTAACATTACAAACATGATAAAACAGCTTGTTATCACATCCAAACACTGTTTTCATTCAAAATATGAGTTTTCTTTTCATTCTTGAAAAGTTGCACTTTTGCCCCAAGTTATGCTCAGAAACACTGTTTAGAGCTCTTACAACGCCAGCAAACGCTGTTTTGAACGCCTTAATGCAAGCCTTACCTACTTGTTAGGAAATGCATGTGTAACATTACAAACATGATAAAACAGCTTGTTATCACATCCAAACACTGTTTTAGAACAAAATATGAGTTTTCAGTTCATTCTTCAAAAGTTGCACTTTTGCTCCAAGTTATGCTCAGAAACACTGTTTAGAGCGCTTACAGCGCCAGCAAACGCTGTTTTGAACGCCTTAATGCAAGACTTACTACTTGTTAGGAAATGCATGTGTAACATTACAAACATGATAAAACAGCTTGTTATCACATCCAAACACTGTTTTGGAACAAAATATGAGTTTTCAGTTCATTCTTCAAAAGTTGCACTTTTGCTCCAAGTTATGCTCAGAAACACTGTTTAGAGCGCTTACAGCGCCAGCAAACGCTGTTTTGAACGCCTTAATGCAAGACTTACTACTTGTTAGAAAATGGATGTGTAACATTACAAACATGATAAAACAGCTTGTTATCACATCCAAACACTGTTTTGGAACAAAATATGAGTTTTCAGTTCATTCTTCAAAAGTTGCACTTTTGCCACAAGTTATGCTCAGAAACACTGTTTAGAGCGCTTACAGCGCCAGCAAACGCTGTTTTGAACGCCTTAATACAAGACTTACTACTTGTTTGGAAATGCATGTGTAACATTACAAACATGATAAAACAGCTTGTTATCACATCCAAACACTGTTTTAGAACAAAATATGAGTTTTCAGTTCATTCTTCAAAAGTTGCACTTTTGCTCCAAGTTATGCTCAGAAACACTGTTTAGAGCGCTTACAGCGCCAGCAAACGCTGTTTTGAACGCCTTAATGCAAGACTTACTACTTGTTAGAAAATGGATGTGTAACATTACAAACATGATAAAACAGCTTGTTATCACATCCAAACACTGTTTTCATTCAAAATATGAGTTTTCTTTTCATTCTTGAAAAGTTGCACTTTTGCCCCAAGTTATGCTCAGAAACACTGTTTAGAGCTCTTACAACGCCAGCAAACGCTGTTTTGAACGCCTTAATGCAAGCCTTACCTACTTGTTAGGAAATGCATGTGTAACATTACAAACATGATAAAACAGCTTGTTATCACATCCAAACACTGTTTTAGAACAAAATATGAGTTTTCAGTTCATTCTTCAAAAGTTGCACTTTTGCTCCAAGTTATGCTCAGAAACACTGTTTAGAGTGCTTACAGCGCCAGCAAACGCTGTTTTGAACGCCTTAATGCAAGACTTACTTCTTGTTAGAAAATGGATGTGTAACATTACAAACATGATAAAACAGCTTGTTATCACATCCAAACACTGTTTTAGAACAAAATATGAGTTTTCTTTTCATTCTTCAAAAGTTGCACTTTTGCTCCAAGTTATGCTCAGAAACACTGTTTAGAGCTCTTACAACGCCAGCAAACGCTGTTTTGAACGCCTTAATGCAAGCCTTACCTACTTGTTAGGAAATGCATGTGTAACATTACAAACATGATAAAACAGCTTGTTATCACATCCAAACACTGTTTTAGAACAAAATATGAGTTTTCAGTTCATTCTTCAAAAGTTGCACTTTTGCTCCAAGTTATGCTCAGAAACACTGTTTAGAGCGCTTACAGCGCCAGCAAACGCTGTTTTGAACGCCTTAATGCAAGACTTACTACTTGATAGGAAATGCATGTGTAACATTACAAACATGATAAAACAGCTTGTTATCACATCCAAACACTGTTTTGGAACAAAATATGAGTTTTCAGTTCATTCTTCAAAAGTTGCACTTTTGCTCCAAGTTATGCTCAGAAACACTGTTTAGAGCGCTTACAGCGCCAGCAAACGCTGTTTTGAACGCCTTAATGCAAGACTTACTACTTGTCAGAAAATGGATGTGTAACATTACAAACATGATAAAACAGCTTGTTATCACATCCAAACACTGTTTTCATTCAAAATATGAGTTTTCTTTTCATTCTTGAAAAGTTGCACTTTTGCCCCAAGTTATGCTCAGAAACACTGTTTAGAGCTCTTACAACGCCAGCAAACGCTGTTTTGAACGCCTTAATGCAAGCCTTACCTACTTGTTAGGAAATGCATGTGTAACATTACAAACATGATAAAACAGCTTGTTATCACATCCAAACACTGTTTTAGAACAAAATATGAGTTTTCAGTTCATTCTTCAAAAGTTGCACTTTTGCTCCAAGTTATGCTCAGAAACACTGTTTAGAGCGCTTACAGCGCCAGCAAACGCTGTTTTGAACGCCTTAATACAAGACTTACTACTTGTTTGGAAATGCATGTGTAACATTACAAACATGATAAAACAGCTTGTTATCACATCCAAACACTGTTTTAGAACAAAATATGAGTTTTCAGTTCATTCTTCAAAAGTTGCACTTTTGCTCCAAGTTATGCTCAGAAACACTGTTTAGAGCGCTTACAGCGCCAGCAAACGCTGTTTTGAACGCCTTAATGCAAGACTTACTACTTGTTAGAAAATGGATGTGTAACATTACAAACATGATAAAACAGCTTGTTATCACATCCAAACACTGTTTTCATTCAAAATATGAGTTTTCTTTTCATTCTTCAAAAGTTGCACTTTTGCCACAAGTTATGCTCAGAAACACTGTTTAGAGCTCTTACAACGCCAGCAAACGCTGTTTTGAACGCCTTAATGCAAGCCTTACTACTTGTTAGGAAATGCATGTGTAACATTACAAACATGATAAAACAGCTTGTTATCACATCCAAACACTGTTTTGGAACAAAATATGAGTTTTCAGTTCATTCTTCAAAAGTTGCACTTTTGCCACAAGTTATGCTCAGAAACACTGTTTAGAGCGCTTACAGCGCCAGCAAACGCTGTTTTGAACGCCTTAATGCAAGACTTACTACTTGTTAGAAAATGGATGTGTAACATTACAAACATGATAAAACAGCTTGTTATCACATCCAAACACTGTTTTGGAACAAAATATGAGTTTTCAGTTCATTCTTCAAAAGTTGCACTTTTGCCACAAGTTATGCTCAGAAACACTGTTTAGAGCGCTTACAGCGCCAGCAAACGCTGTTTTGAACGCCTTAATACAAGACTTACTACTTGTTTGGAAATGCATGTGTAACATTACAAACATGATAAAACAGCTTGTTATCACATCCAAACACTGTTTTAGAACAAAATATGAGTTTTCAGTTCATTCTTCAAAAGTTGCACTTTTGCTCCAAGTTATGCTCAGAAACACTGTTTAGAGTGCTTACAGCGCCAGCAAACGCTGTTTTGAACGCCTTAATGCAAGACTTACTACTTGTTAGAAAATGGATGTGTAACATTACAAACATGATAAAACAGCTTGTTATCACATCCAAACACTGTTTTCATTCAAAATATGAGTTTTCTTTTCATTCTTGAAAAGTTGCACTTTTGCCCCAAGTTATGCTCAGAAACACTGTTTAGAGCTCTTACAACGCCAGCAAACGCTGTTTTGAACGCCTTAATGCAAGCCTTACCTACTTGTTAGGAAATGCATGTGTAACATTACAAACATGATAAAACAGCTTGTTATCACATCCAAACACTGTTTTAGAACAAAATATGAGTTTTCAGTTCATTCTTCAAAAGTTGCACTTTTGCTCCAAGTTATGCTCAGAAACACTGTTTAGAGCGCTTACAGCGCCAGCAAACGCTGTTTTGAACGCCTTAATGCAAGACTTACTACTTGTTAGGAAATGCATGTGTAACATTACAAACATGATAAAACAGCTTGTTATCACATCCAAACACTGTTTTGGAACAAAATATGAGTTTTCAGTTCATTCTTCAAAAGTTGCACTTTTGCTCCAAGTTATGCTCAGAAACACTGTTTAGAGCGCTTACAGCGCCAGCAAACGCTGTTTTGAACGCCTTAATGCAAGACTTACTACTTGTTAGAAAATGGATGTGTAACATTACAAACATGATAAAACAGCTTGTTATCACATCCAAACACTGTTTTGGAACAAAATATGAGTTTTCAGTTCATTCTTCAAAAGTTGCACTTTTGCCACAAGTTATGCTCAGAAACACTGTTTAGAGCGCTTACAGCGCCAGCAAACGCTGTTTTGAACGCCTTAATACAAGACTTACTACTTGTTTGGAAATGCATGTGTAACATTACAAACATGATAAAACAGCTTGTTATCACATCCAAACACTGTTTTAGAACAAAATATGAGTTTTCAGTTCATTCTTCAAAAGTTGCACTTTTGCTCCAAGTTATGCTCAGAAACACTGTTTAGAGCGCTTACAGCGCCAGCAAACGCTGTTTTGAACGCCTTAATGCAAGACTTACTACTTGTTAGAAAATGGATGTGTAACATTACAAACATGATAAAACAGCTTGTTATCACATCCAAACACTGTTTTCATTCAAAATATGAGTTTTCTTTTCATTCTTGAAAAGTTGCACTTTTGCCCCAAGTTATGCTCAGAAACACTGTTTAGAGCTCTTACAACGCCAGCAAACGCTGTTTTGAACGCCTTAATGCAAGCCTTACCTACTTGTTAGGAAATGCATGTGTAACATTACAAACATGATAAAACAGCTTGTTATCACATCCAAACACTGTTTTAGAACAAAATATGAGTTTTCAGTTCATTCTTCAAAAGTTGCACTTTTGCTCCAAGTTATGCTCAGAAACACTGTTTAGAGTGCTTACAGCGCCAGCAAACGCTGTTTTGAACGCCTTAATGCAAGACTTACTTCTTGTTAGAAAATGGATGTGTAACATTACAAACATGATAAAACAGCTTGTTATCACATCCAAACACTGTTTTAGAACAAAATATGAGTTTTCTTTTCATTCTTCAAAAGTTGCACTTTTGCTCCAAGTTATGCTCAGAAACACTGTTTAGAGCTCTTACAACGCCAGCAAACGCTGTTTTGAACGCCTTAATGCAAGCCTTACCTACTTGTTAGGAAATGCATGTGTAACATTACAAACATGATAAAACAGCTTGTTATCACATCCAAACACTGTTTTAGAACAAAATATGAGTTTTCAGTTCATTCTTCAAAAGTTGCACTTTTGCTCCAAGTTATGCTCAGAAACACTGTTTAGAGCTCTTACAACGCCAGCAAACGCTGTTTTGAACGCCTTAATGCAAGCCTTACCTACTTGTTTGGAAATGCATGTGTAACATTACAAACATGATAAAACAGCTTGTTATCACATCCAAACACTGTTTTAGAACAAAATATGAGTTTTCAGTTCATTCTTCAAAAGTTGCACTTTTGCTCCAAGTTATGCTCAGAAACACTGTTTAGAGCGCTTACAGCGCCAGCAAACGCTGTTTTGAACGCCTTAATGCAAGTCTTGCTACTTGTTAGAAAATGGATGTGTAACATTACAAACATGATAAAACAGCTTGTTATCACATCCAAACACTGTTTTCATTCAAAATATGAGTTTTCTTTTCATTCTTGAAAAGTTGCACTTTTGCCACAAGTTATGCTCAGAAACACTGTTTAGAGCGCTTACAGCGCCAGCAAACGCTGTTTTGAACGCCTTAATACAAGACTTACTACTTGTTTGGAAATGCATGTGTAACATTACAAACATGATAAAACAGCTTGTTATCACATCCAAACACTGTTTTAGAACAAAATATGAGTTTTCAGTTCATTCTTCAAAAGTTGCACTTTTGCTCCAAGTTATGCTCAGAAACACTGTTTAGAGTGCTTACAGCGCCAGCAAACGCTGTTTTGAACGCCTTAATGCAAGACTTACTACTTGTTAGAAAATGGATGTGTAACATTACAAACATGATAAAACAGCTTGTTATCACATCCAAACACTGTTTTCATTCAAAATATGAGTTTTCTTTTCATTCTTGAAAAGTTGCACTTTTGCCCCAAGTTATGCTCAGAAACACTGTTTAGAGCTCTTACAACGCCAGCAAACGCTGTTTTGAACGCCTTAATGCAAGCCTTACCTACTTGTTAGGAAATGCATGTGTAACATTACAAACATGATAAAACAGCTTGTTATCACATCCAAACACTGTTTTAGAACAAAATATGAGTTTTCAGTTCATTCTTCAAAAGTTGCACTTTTGCTCCAAGTTATGCTCAGAAACACTGTTTAGAGCGCTTACAGCGCCAGCAAACGCTGTTTTGAACGCCTTAATGCAAGACTTACTACTTGTTAGGAAATGCATGTGTAACATTACAAACATGATAAAACAGCTTGTTATCACATCCAAACACTGTTTTGGAACAAAATATGAGTTTTCAGTTCATTCTTCAAAAGTTGCACTTTTGCTCCAAGTTATGCTCAGAAACACTGTTTAGAGCGCTTACAGCGCCAGCAAACGCTGTTTTGAACGCCTTAATGCAAGACTTACTACTTGTTAGAAAATGGATGTGTAACATTACAAACATGATAAAACAGCTTGTTATCACATCCAAACACTGTTTTGGAACAAAATATGAGTTTTCAGTTCATTCTTCAAAAGTTGCACTTTTGCCACAAGTTATGCTCAGAAACACTGTTTAGAGCGCTTACAGCGCCAGCAAACGCTGTTTTGAACGCCTTAATACAAGACTTACTACTTGTTTGGAAATGCATGTGTAACATTACAAACATGATAAAACAGCTTGTTATCACATCCAAACACTGTTTTAGAACAAAATATGAGTTTTCAGTTCATTCTTCAAAAGTTGCACTTTTGCTCCAAGTTATGCTCAGAAACACTGTTTAGAGCGCTTACAGCGCCAGCAAACGCTGTTTTGAACGCCTTCATGCAAGACTTACTACTTGTTAGAAAATGGATGTGTAACATTACAAACATGATAAAACAGCTTGTTATCACATCCAAACACTGTTTTCATTCAAAATATGAGTTTTCTTTTCATTCTTGAAAAGTTGCACTTTTGCCCCAAGTTATGCTCAGAAACACTGTTTAGAGCTCTTACAACGCCAGCAAACGCTGTTTTGAACGCCTTAATGCAAGCCTTACCTACTTGTTAGGAAATGCATGTGTAACATTACAAACATGATAAAACAGCTTGTTATCACATCCAAACACTGTTTTAGAACAAAATATGAGTTTTCAGTTCATTCTTCAAAAGTTGCACTTTTGCTCCAAGTTATGCTCAGAAACACTGTTTAGAGCTCTTACAACGCCAGCAAACGCTGTTTTGAACGCCTTAATGCAAGCCTTACCTACTTGTTAGGAAATGCATGTGTAACATTACAAACATGATAAAACAGCTTGTTATCACATCCAAACACTGTTTTAGAACAAAATATGAGTTTTCAGTTCATTCTTCAAAAGTTGCACTTTTGCTCCAAGTTATGCTCAGAAACACTGTTTAGAGCTCTTACAACGCCAGCAAACGCTGTTTTGAACGCCTTAATGCAAGCCTTACCTACTTGTTTGGAAATGCATGTGTAACATTACAAACATGATAAAACAGCTTGTTATCACATCCAAACACTGTTTTAGAACAAAATATGAGTTTTCAGTTCATTCTTCAAAAGTTGCACTTTTGCTCCAAGTTATGCTCAGAAACACTGTTTAGAGCGCTTACAGCGCCAGCAAACGCTGTTTTGAACGCCTTAATGCAAGACTTACTACTTGTTAGAAAATGGATGTGTAACATTACAAACATGATAAAACAGCTTGTTATCACATCCAAACACTGTTTTCATTCAAAATATGAGTTTTCTTTTCATTCTTGAAAAGTTGCACTTTTGCCCCAAGTTATGCTCAGAAACACTGTTTAGAGCTCTTACAACGCCAGCAAACGCTGTTTTGAACGCCTTAATGCAAGCCTTACCTACTTGTTAGGAAATGCATGTGTAACATTACAAACATGATAAAACAGCTTGTTATCACATCCAAACACTGTTTTAGAACAAAATATGAGTTTTCAGTTCATTCTTCAAAAGTTGCACTTTTGCTCCAAGTTATGCTCAGAAACACTGTTTAGAGCTCTTACAACGCCAGCAAACGCTGTTTTGAACGCCTTAATGCAAGCCTTACCTACTTGTTAGGAAATGCATGTGTAACATTACAAACATGATAAAACAGCTTGTTATCACATCCAAACACTGTTTTAGAACAAAATATGAGTTTTCAGTTCATTCTTCAAAAGTTGCACTTTTGCTCCAAGTTATGCTCAGAAACACTGTTTAGAGCTCTTACAACGCCAGCAAACGCTGTTTTGAACGCCTTAATGCAAGCCTTACCTACTTGTTTGGAAATGCATGTGTAACATTACAAACATGATAAAACAGCTTGTTATCACATCCAAACACTGTTTTAGAACAAAATATGAGTTTTCAGTTCATTCTTCAAAAGTTGCACTTTTGCTCCAAGTTATGCTCAGAAACACTGTTTAGAGCGCTTACAGCGCCAGCAAACGCTGTTTTGAACGCCTTAATGCAAGTCTTACTACTTGTTAGAAAATGGATGTGTAACATTACAAACATGATAAAACAGCTTGTTATCACATCCAAACACTGTTTTCATTCAAAATATGAGTTTTCTTTTCATTCTTGAAAAGTTGCACTTTTGCCCCAAGTTATGCTCAGAAACACTGTTTAGAGCTCTTACAACGCCAGCAAACGCTGTTTTGAACGCCTTAATGCAAGCCTTACCTACTTGTTAGGAAATGCATGTGTAACATTACAAACATGATAAAACAGCTTGTTATCACATCCAAACACTGTTTTAGAACAAAATATGAGTTTTCAGTTCATTCTTCAAAAGTTGCACTTTTGCTCCAAGTTATGCTCAGAAACACTGTTTAGAGTGCTTACAGCGCCAGCAAACGCTGTTTTGAACGCCTTAATGCAAGACTTACTACTTGTTAGAAAATGGATGTGTAACATTACAAACATGATAAAACAGCTTGTTATCACATCCAAACACTGTTTTCATTCAAAATATGAGTTTTCTTTTCATTCTTGAAAAGTTGCACTTTTGCCCCAAGTTATGCTCAGAAACACTGTTTAGAGCTCTTACAACGCCAGCAAACGCTGTTTTGAACGCGTTAATGCAAGCCTTACCTACTTGTTAGGAAATGCATGTGTAACATTACAAACATGATAAAACAGCTTGTTATCACATCCAAACACTGTTTTAGAACAAAATATGAGTTTTCAGTTCATTCTTCAAAAGTTGCACTTTTGCTCCAAGTTATGCTCAGAAACACTGTTTAGAGTGCTTACAGCGCCAGCAAACGCTGTTTTGAACGCCTTAATGCAAGACTTACTACTTGTTAGAAAATGGATGTGTAACATTACAAACATGATAAAACAGCTTGTTATCACATCCAAACACTGTTTTCATTCAAAATATGAGTTTTCTTTTCATTCTTGAAAAGTTGCACTTTTGCCCCAAGTTATGCTCAGAAACACTGTTTAGAGCTCTTACAACGCCAGCAAACGCTGTTTTGAACGCCTTAATGCAAGCCTTACCTACTTGTTAGGAAATGCATGTGTAACATTACAAACATGATAAAACAGCTTGTTATCACATCCAAACACTGTTTTAGAACAAAATATGAGTTTTCAGTTCATTCTTCAAAAGTTGCACTTTTGCCCCAAGTTATGCTCAGAAACACTGTTTAGAGCTCTTACAACGCCAGCAAACGCTGTTTTGAACGCCTTAATGCAAGCCTTACCTACTTGTTAGGAAATGCATGTGTAACATTACAAACATGATAAAACAGCTTGTTATCACATCCAAACACTGTTTTAGAACAAAATATGAGTTTTCAGTTCATTCTTCAAAAGTTGCACTTTTGCTCCAAGTTATGCTCAGAAACACTGTTTAGAGCTCTTACAACGCCAGCAAACGCTGTTTTGAACGCCTTAATGCAAGCCTTACCTACTTGTTTGGAAATGCATGTGTAACATTACAAACATGATAAAACAGCTTGTTATCACATCCAAACACTGTTTTAGAACAAAATATGAGTTTTCAGTTCATTCTTCAAAAGTTGCACTTTTGCCACAAGTTATGCTCAGAAACACTGTTTAGAGCGCTTACAGCGCCAGCAAACGCTGTTTTGAACGCCTTAATACAAGACTTACTACTTGTTTGGAAATGCATGTGTAACATTACAAACATGATAAAACAGCTTGTTATCACATCCAAACACTGTTTTAGAACAAAATATGAGTTTTCAGTTCATTCTTCAAAAGTTGCACTTTTGCTCCAAGTTATGCTCAGAAACACTGTTTAGAGTGCTTACAGCGCCAGCAAACGCTGTTTTGAACGCCTTAATGCAAGACTTACTACTTGTTAGAAAATGGATGTGTAACATTACAAACATGATAAAACAGCTTGTTATCACATCCAAACACTGTTTTCATTCAAAATATGAGTTTTCTTTTCATTCTTGAAAAGTTGCACTTTTGCCCCAAGTTATGCTCAGAAACACTGTTTAGAGCTCTTACAACGCCAGCAAACGCTGTTTTGAACGCCTTAATGCAAGCCTTACCTACTTGTTAGGAAATGCATGTGTAACATTACAAACATGATAAAACAGCTTGTTATCACATCCAAACACTGTTTTAGAACAAAATATGAGTTTTCAGTTCATTCTTCAAAAGTTGCACTTTTGCTCCAAGTTATGCTCAGAAACACTGTTTAGAGCGCTTACAGCGCCAGCAAACGCTGTTTTGAACGCCTTAATGCAAGCCTTACCTACTTGTTAGGAAATGCATGTGTAACATTACAAACATGATAAAACAGCTTGTTATCACATCAAAACACTGTTTTAGAACAAAATATGAGTTTTCAGTTCATTCTTCAAAAGTTGCACTTTTGCTCCAAGTTATGCTCAGAAACACTGTTTAGAGCGCTTACAGCGCCAGCAAACGCTGTTTTGAACGCCTTAATGCAAGACTTACTACTTGTTAGAAAATGGATGTGTAACATTACAAACATGATAAAACAGCTTGTTATCACATCCAAACACTGTTTTCATTCAAAATATGAGTTTTCTTTTCATTCTTCAAAAGTTGCACTTTTGCCACAAGTTATGCTCAGAAACACTGTTTAGAGCTCTTACAACGCCAGCAAACGCTGTTTTGAACGCCTTAATGCAAGCCTTACCTACTTGTTAGGAAATGCATGTGTAACATTACAAACATGATAAAACAGCTTGTTATCACATCCAAACACTGTTTTAGAACAAAATATGAGTTTTCAGTTCATTCTTCAAAAGTTGCACTTTTGCTCCAAGTTATGCTCAGAAACACTGTTTAGAGCGCTTACAGCGCCAGCAAACGCTGTTTTGAACGCCTTAATGCAAGCCTTACCTACTTGTTAGGAAATGCATGTGTAACATTACAAACATGATAAAACAGCTTGTTATCACATCCAAACACTGTTTTAGAACAAAATATGAGTTTTCAGTTCATTCTTCAAAAGTTGCACTTTTGCTCCAAGTTATGCTCAGAAACACTGTTTAGAGCGCTTACAGCGCCAGCAAACGCTGTTTTGAACGCCTTAATGCAAGACTTACTACTTGTTAGAAAATGGATGTGTAACATTACAAACATGATAAAACAGCTTGTTATCACATCCAAACACTGTTTTAGAACAAAATATGTGTTTTCAGTTCATTCTTCAAAAGTTGCAGTTTTGCTCCAAGTTATGCTCAGAAACACTGTTTAGAGCGCTTACAGCTCCAGCAAACGCTGTTTTGAACGCCTTAATGCAAGACTTACTACTTGTTAGAAAATGGATGTGTAACATTACAAACATGATAAAACAGCTTGTTATCACATCCAAACACTGTTTTCATTCAAAATATGAGTTTTCTTTTCATTCTTCAAAAGTTGCACTTTTGCCACAAGTTATGCTCAGAAACACTGTTTAGAGCTCTTACAACGCCAGCAAACGCTGTTTTGAACGCCTTAATGCAAGCCTTACCTACTTGTTAGGAAATGCATGTGTAACATTACAAACATGATAAAACAGCTTGTTATCACATCCAAACACTGTTTTAGAACAAAATATGAGTTTTCAGTTCATTCTTCAAAAGTTGCACTTTTGCTCCAAGTTATGCTCAGAAACACTGTTTAGAGCGCTTACAGCGCCAGCAAACGCTGTTTTGAACGCCTTAATGCAAGACTTACTACTTGTTAGAAAATGGATGTGTAACATTACAAACATGATAAAACAGCTTGTTATCACATCCAAACACTGTTTTGGAACAAAATATGAGTTTTCAGTTCATTCTTCAAAAGTTGCACTTTTGCCACAAGTTATGCTCAGAAACACTGTTTAGAGCGCTTACAGCGCCAGCAAACGCTGTTTTGAACGCCTTAATACAAGACTTACTACTTGTTTGGAAATGCATGTGTAACATTACAAACATGATAAAACAGCTTGTTATCACATCCAAACACTGTTTTAGAACAAAATATGAGTTTTCAGTTCATTCTTCAAAAGTTGCACTTTTGCTCCAAGTTATGCTCAGAAACACTGTTTAGAGCGCTTACAGCGCCAGCAAACGCTGTTTTGAACGCCTTAATGCAAGACTTACTACTTGTTAGAAAATGGATGTGTAACATTACAAACATGATAAAACAGCTTGTTATCACATCCAAACACTGTTTTCATTCAAAATATGAGTTTTCTTTTCATTCTTGAAAAGTTGCACTTTTGCCCCAAGTTATGCTCAGAAACACTGTTTAGAGCTCTTACAACGCCAGCAAACGCTGTTTTGAACGCCTTAATGCAAGCCTTACCTACTTGTTAGGAAATGCATGTGTAACATTACAAACATGATAAAAC
Organism: Brachyhypopomus gauderio; assembly: GCF_052324685.1. NCBI lineage: Eukaryota > Metazoa > Chordata > Actinopteri > Gymnotiformes > Hypopomidae > Brachyhypopomus > Brachyhypopomus gauderio. The sequence continues at coordinate 12,974 of NW_027507357.1, read as the reverse complement.
AGCTTGTTATCACATCCAAACACTGTTTTAGAACAAAATATGAGTTTTCAGTTCATTCTTCAAAAGTTGCACTTTTGCTCCAAGTTATGCTCAGAAACACTGTTTAGAGTGCTTACAGCGCCAGCAAACGCTGTTTTGAACGCCTTAATGCAAGACTTACTTCTTGTTAGAAAATGGATGTGTAACATTACAAACATGATAAAACAGCTTGTTATCACATCCAAACACTGTTTTAGAACAAAATATGAGTTTTCTTTTCATTCTTCAAAAGTTGCACTTTTGCTCCAAGTTATGCTCAGAAACACTGTTTAGAGCTCTTACAACGCCAGCAAACGCTGTTTTGAACGCCTTAATGCAAGCCTTACCTACTTGTTAGGAAATGCATGTGTAACATTACAAACATGATAAAACAGCTTGTTATCACATCCAAACACTGTTTTAGAACAAAATATGAGTTTTCAGTTCATTCTTCAAAAGTTGCACTTTTGCTCCAAGTTATGCTCAGAAACACTGTTTAGAGCGCTTACAGCGCCAGCAAACGCTGTTTTGAACGCCTTAATGCAAGACTTACTACTTGTTAGGAAATGCATGTGTAACATTACAAACATGATAAAACAGCTTGTTATCACATCCAAACACTGTTTTGGAACAAAATATGAGTTTTCAGTTCATTCTTCAAAAGTTGCACTTTTGCTCCAAGTTATGCTCAGAAACACTGTTTAGAGCGCTTACAGCGCCAGCAAACGCTGTTTTGAACGCCTTAATGCAAGACTTACTACTTGTCAGAAAATGGATGTGTAACATTACAAACATGATAAAACAGCTTGTTATCACATCCAAACACTGTTTTCATTCAAAATATGAGTTTTCTTTTCATTCTTGAAAAGTTGCACTTTTGCCCCAAGTTATGCTCAGAAACACTGTTTAGAGCTCTTACAACGCCAGCAAACGCTGTTTTGAACGCCTTAATGCAAGCCTTACCTACTTGTTAGGAAATGCATGTGTAACATTACAAACATGATAAAACAGCTTGTTATCACATCCAAACACTGTTTTAGAACAAAATATGAGTTTTCAGTTCATTCTTCAAAAGTTGCACTTTTGCTCCAAGTTATGCTCAGAAACACTGTTTAGAGCGCTTACAGCGCCAGCAAACGCTGTTTTGAACGCCTTAATACAAGACTTACTACTTGTTTGGAAATGCATGTGTAACATTACAAACATGATAAAACAGCTTGTTATCACATCCAAACACTGTTTTAGAACAAAATATGAGTTTTCAGTTCATTCTTCAAAAGTTGCACTTTTGCTCCAAGTTATGCTCAGAAACACTGTTTAGAGCGCTTACAGCGCCAGCAAACGCTGTTTTGAACGCCTTAATGCAAGACTTACTACTTGTTAGAAAATGGATGTGTAACATTACAAACATGATAAAACAGCTTGTTATCACATCCAAACACTGTTTTCATTCAAAATATGAGTTTTCTTTTCATTCTTCAAAAGTTGCACTTTTGCCACAAGTTATGCTCAGAAACACTGTTTAGAGCTCTTACAACGCCAGCAAACGCTGTTTTGAACGCCTTAATGCAAGCCTTACTACTTGTTAGGAAATGCATGTGTAACATTACAAACATGATAAAACAGCTTGTTATCACATCCAAACACTGTTTTGGAACAAAATATGAGTTTTCAGTTCATTCTTCAAAAGTTGCACTTTTGCCACAAGTTATGCTCAGAAACACTGTTTAGAGCTCTTACAACGCCAGCAAACGCTGTTTTGAACGCCTTAATGCAAGCCTTACCTACTTGTTAGGAAATGCATGTGTAACATTACAAACATGATAAAACAGCTTGTTATCACATCCAAACACTGTTTTAGAACAAAATATGAGTTTTCAGTTCATTCTTCAAAAGTTGCACTTTTGCTCCAAGTTATGCTCAGAAACACTGTTTAGAGTGCTTACAGCGCCAGCAAACGCTGTTTTGAACGCCTTAATGCAAGACTTACTACTTGTTAGAAAATGGATGTGTAACATTACAAACATGATAAAACAGCTTATCACATCCAAACACTGTTTTCATTCAAAATATGAGTTTTCTTTTCATTCTTGAAAAGTTGCACTTTTGCCCCAAGTTATGCTCAGAAACACTGTTTAGAGCTCTTACAACGCCAGCAAACGCTGTTTTGAACGCCTTAATGCAAGCCTTACCTACTTGTTAGGAAATGCATGTGTAACATTACAAACATGATAAAACAGCTTGTTATCACATCCAAACACTGTTTTAGAACAAAATATGAGTTTTCAGTTCATTCTTCAAAAGTTGCACTTTTGCTCCAAGTTATGCTCAGAAACACTGTTTAGAGCGCTTACAGCGCCAGCAAACGCTGTTTTGAACGCCTTAATGCAAGACTTACTACTTGTTAGGAAATGCATGTGTAACATTACAAACATGATAAAACAGCTTGTTATCACATCCAAACACTGTTTTGGAACAAAATATGAGTTTTCAGTTCATTCTTCAAAAGTTGCACTTTTGCTCCAAGTTATGCTCAGAAACACTGTTTAGAGCGCTTACAGCGCCAGCAAACGCTGTTTTGAACGCCTTAATGCAAGACTTACTACTTGTTAGAAAATGGATGTGTAACATTACAAACATGATAAAACAGCTTGTTATCACATCCAAACACTGTTTTGGAACAAAATATGAGTTTTCAGTTCATTCTTCAAAAGTTGCACTTTTGCCACAAGTTATGCTCAGAAACACTGTTTAGAGCGCTTACAGCGCCAGCAAACGCTGTTTTGAACGCCTTAATACAAGACTTACTACTTGTTTGGAAATGCATGTGTAACATTACAAACATGATAAAACAGCTTGTTATCACATCCAAACACTGTTTTAGAACAAAATATGAGTTTTCAGTTCATTCTTCAAAAGTTGCACTTTTGCTCCAAGTTATGCTCAGAAACACTGTTTAGAGCGCTTACAGCGCCAGCAAACGCTGTTTTGAACGCCTTAATGCAAGACTTACTACTTGTTAGAAAATGGATGTGTAACATTACAAACATGATAAAACAGCTTGTTATCACATCCAAACACTGTTTTCATTCAAAATATGAGTTTTCTTTTCATTCTTGAAAAGTTGCACTTTTGCCCCAAGTTATGCTCAGAAACACTGTTTAGAGCTCTTACAACGCCAGCAAACGCTGTTTTGAACGCCTTAATGCAAGCCTTACCTACTTGTTAGGAAATGCATGTGTAACATTACAAACATGATAAAACAGCTTGTTATCACATCCAAACACTGTTTTAGAACAAAATATGAGTTTTCAGTTCATTCTTCAAAAGTTGCACTTTTGCTCCAAGTTATGCTCAGAAACACTGTTTAGAGTGCTTACAGCGCCAGCAAACGCTGTTTTGAACGCCTTAATGCAAGACTTACTTCTTGTTAGAAAATGGATGTGTAACATTACAAACATGATAAAACAGCTTGTTATCACATCCAAACACTGTTTTAGAACAAAATATGAGTTTTCTTTTCATTCTTCAAAAGTTGCACTTTTGCTCCAAGTTATGCTCAGAAACACTGTTTAGAGCTCTTACAACGCCAGCAAACGCTGTTTTGAACGCCTTAATGCAAGCCTTACCTACTTGTTAGGAAATGCATGTGTAACATTACAAACATGATAAAACAGCTTGTTATCACATCCAAACACTGTTTTAGAACAAAATATGAGTTTTCAGTTCATTCTTCAAAAGTTGCACTTTTGCTCCAAGTTATGCTCAGAAACACTGTTTAGAGCGCTTACAGCGCCAGCAAACGCTGTTTTGAACGCCTTAATGCAAGACTTACTACTTGTTAGGAAATGCATGTGTAACATTACAAACATGATAAAACAGCTTGTTATCACATCCAAACACTGTTTTGGAACAAAATATGAGTTTTCAGTTCATTCTTCAAAAGTTGCACTTTTGCTCCAAGTTATGCTCAGAAACACTGTTTAGAGCGCTTACAGCGCCAGCAAACGCTGTTTTGAACGCCTTAATGCAAGACTTACTACTTGTCAGAAAATGGATGTGTAACATTACAAACATGATAAAACAGCTTGTTATCACATCCAAACACTGTTTTCATTCAAAATATGAGTTTTCTTTTCATTCTTGAAAAGTTGCACTTTTGCCCCAAGTTATGCTCAGAAACACTGTTTAGAGCTCTTACAACGCCAGCAAACGCTGTTTTGAACGCCTTAATGCAAGCCTTACCTACTTGTTAGGAAATGCATGTGTAACATTACAAACATGATAAAACAGCTTGTTATCACATCCAAACACTGTTTTAGAACAAAATATGAGTTTTCAGTTCATTCTTCAAAAGTTGCACTTTTGCTCCAAGTTATGCTCAGAAACACTGTTTAGAGCGCTTACAGCGCCAGCAAACGCTGTTTTGAACGCCTTAATACAAGACTTACTACTTGTTTGGAAATGCATGTGTAACATTACAAACATGATAAAACAGCTTGTTATCACATCCAAACACTGTTTTAGAACAAAATATGAGTTTTCAGTTCATTCTTCAAAAGTTGCACTTTTGCTCCGTTATGCTCAGAAACACTGTTTAGAGCGCTTACAGCGCCAGCAAACGCTGTTTTGAACGCCTTAATGCAAGACTTACTACTTGTTAGAAAATGGATGTGTAACATTACAAACATGATAAAACAGCTTGTTATCACATCCAAACACTGTTTTCATTCAAAATATGAGTTTTCTTTTCATTCTTCAAAAGTTGCACTTTTGCCACAAGTTATGCTCAGAAACACTGTTTAGAGCTCTTACAACGCCAGCAAACGCTGTTTTGAACGCCTTAATGCAAGCCTTACTACTTGTTAGGAAATGCATGTGTAACATTACAAACATGATAAAACAGCTTGTTATCACATCCAAACACTGTTTTGGAACAAAATATGAGTTTTCAGTTCATTCTTCAAAAGTTGCACTTTTGCCACAAGTTATGCTCAGAAACACTGTTTAGAGCGCTTACAGCGCCAGCAAACGCTGTTTTGAACGCCTTAATGCAAGACTTACTACTTGTTAGAAAATGGATGTGTAACATTACAAACATGATAAAACAGCTTGTTATCACATCCAAACACTGTTTTGGAACAAAATATGAGTTTTCAGTTCATTCTTCAAAAGTTGCACTTTTGCCACAAGTTATGCTCAGAAACACTGTTTAGAGCGCTTACAGCGCCAGCAAACGCTGTTTTGAACGCCTTAATACAAGACTTACTACTTGTTTGGAAATGCATGTGTAACATTACAAACATGATAAAACAGCTTGTTATCACATCCAAACACTGTTTTAGAACAAAATATGAGTTTTCAGTTCATTCTTCAAAAGTTGCACTTTTGCTCCAAGTTATGCTCAGAAACACTGTTTAGAGTGCTTACAGCGCCAGCAAACGCTGTTTTGAACGCCTTAATGCAAGACTTACTACTTGTTAGAAAATGGATGTGTAACATTACAAACATGATAAAACAGCTTGTTATCACATCCAAACACTGTTTTCATTCAAAATATGAGTTTTCTTTTCATTCTTGAAAAGTTGCACTTTTGCCCCAAGTTATGCTCAGAAACACTGTTTAGAGCTCTTACAACGCCAGCAAACGCTGTTTTGAACGCCTTAATGCAAGCCTTACCTACTTGTTAGGAAATGCATGTGTAACATTACAAACATGATAAAACAGCTTGTTATCACATCCAAACACTGTTTTAGAACAAAATATGAGTTTTCAGTTCATTCTTCAAAAGTTGCACTTTTGCTCCAAGTTATGCTCAGAAACACTGTTTAGAGCGCTTACAGCGCCAGCAAACGCTGTTTTGAACGCCTTAATGCAAGACTTACTACTTGTTAGGAAATGCATGTGTAACATTACAAACATGATAAAACAGCTTGTTATCACATCCAAACACTGTTTTGGAACAAAATATGAGTTTTCAGTTCATTCTTCAAAAGTTGCACTTTTGCCACAAGTTATGCTCAGAAACACTGTTTAGAGCTCTTACAACGCCAGCAAACGCTGTTTTGAACGCCTTAATGCAAGCCTTACTACTTGTTAGGAAATGCATGTGTAACATTACAAACATGATAAAACAGCTTGTTATCACATCCAAACACTGTTTTGGAACAAAATATGAGTTTTCAGTTCATTCTTCAAAAGTTGCACTTTTGCCACAAGTTATGCTCAGAAACACTGTTTAGAGCTCTTACAACGCCAGCAAACGCTGTTTTGAACGCCTTAATGCAAGCCTTACCTACTTGTTAGGAAATGCATGTGTAACATTACAAACATGATAAAACAGCTTGTTATCACATCCAAACACTGTTTTAGAACAAAATATGAGTTTTCAGTTCATTCTTCAAAAGTTGCACTTTTGCTCCAAGTTATGCTCAGAAACACTGTTTAGAGTGCTTACAGCGCCAGCAAACGCTGTTTTGAACGCCTTAATGCAAGACTTACTACTTGTTAGAAAATGGATGTGTAACATTACAAACATGATAAAACAGCTTATCACATCCAAACACTGTTTTCATTCAAAATATGAGTTTTCTTTTCATTCTTGAAAAGTTGCACTTTTGCCCCAAGTTATGCTCAGAAACACTGTTTAGAGCTCTTACAACGCCAGCAAACGCTGTTTTGAACGCCTTAATGCAAGCCTTACCTACTTGTTAGGAAATGCATGTGTAACATTACAAACATGATAAAACAGCTTGTTATCACATCCAAACACTGTTTTAGAACAAAATATGAGTTTTCAGTTCATTCTTCAAAAGTTGCACTTTTGCTCCAAGTTATGCTCAGAAACACTGTTTAGAGCGCTTACAGCGCCAGCAAACGCTGTTTTGAACGCCTTAATGCAAGACTTACTACTTGTTAGGAAATGCATGTGTAACATTACAAACATGATAAAACAGCTTGTTATCACATCCAAACACTGTTTTGGAACAAAATATGAGTTTTCAGTTCATTCTTCAAAAGTTGCACTTTTGCTCCAAGTTATGCTCAGAAACACTGTTTAGAGCGCTTACAGCGCCAGCAAACGCTGTTTTGAACGCCTTAATGCAAGACTTACTACTTGTTAGAAAATGGATGTGTAACATTACAAACATGATAAAACAGCTTGTTATCACATCCAAACACTGTTTTGGAACAAAATATGAGTTTTCAGTTCATTCTTCAAAAGTTGCACTTTTGCCACAAGTTATGCTCAGAAACACTGTTTAGAGCGCTTACAGCGCCAGCAAACGCTGTTTTGAACGCCTTAATACAAGACTTACTACTTGTTTGGAAATGCATGTGTAACATTACAAACATGATAAAACAGCTTGTTATCACATCCAAACACTGTTTTAGAACAAAATATGAGTTTTCAGTTCATTCTTCAAAAGTTGCACTTTTGCTCCAAGTTATGCTCAGAAACACTGTTTAGAGCGCTTACAGCGCCAGCAAACGCTGTTTTGAACGCCTTAATGCAAGACTTACTACTTGTTAGAAAATGGATGTGTAACATTACAAACATGATAAAACAGCTTGTTATCACATCCAAACACTGTTTTCATTCAAAATATGAGTTTTCTTTTCATTCTTGAAAAGTTGCACTTTTGCCCCAAGTTATGCTCAGAAACACTGTTTAGAGCTCTTACAACGCCAGCAAACGCTTGTTTTGAACGCCTTAATGCAAGCCTTACCTACTTGTTAGGAAATGCATGTGTAACATTACAAACATGATAAAACAGCTTGTTATCACATCCAAACACTGTTTTAGAACAAAATATGAGTTTTCAGTTCATTCTTCAAAAGTTGCACTTTTGCTCCAAGTTATGCTCAGAAACACTGTTTAGAGTGCTTACAGCGCCAGCAAACGCTGTTTTGAACGCCTTAATGCAAGACTTACTTCTTGTTAGAAAATGGATGTGTAACATTACAAACATGATAAAACAGCTTGTTATCACATCCAAACACTGTTTTAGAACAAAATATGAGTTTTCTTTTCATTCTTCAAAAGTTGCACTTTTGCTCCAAGTTATGCTCAGAAACACTGTTTAGAGCTCTTACAACGCCAGCAAACGCTGTTTTGAACGCCTTAATGCAAGCCTTACCTACTTGTTAGGAAATGCATGTGTAACATTACAAACATGATAAAACAGCTTGTTATCACATCCAAACACTGTTTTAGAACAAAATATGAGTTTTCAGTTCATTCTTCAAAAGTTGCACTTTTGCTCCAAGTTATGCTCAGAAACACTGTTTAGAGCGCTTACAGCGCCAGCAAACGCTGTTTTGAACGCCTTAATGCAAGACTTACTACTTGTTAGGAAATGCATGTGTAACATTACAAACATGATAAAACAGCTTGTTATCACATCCAAACACTGTTTTGGAACAAAATATGAGTTTTCAGTTCATTCTTCAAAAGTTGCACTTTTGCTCCAAGTTATGCTCAGAAACACTGTTTAGAGCGCTTACAGCGCCAGCAAACGCTGTTTGAACGCCCTTAATGCAAGACTTACTACTTGTCAGAAAATGGATGTGTAACATTACAAACATGATAAAACAGCTTGTTATCACATCCAAACACTGTTTTCATTCAAATATGAGTTTTCTTTTCATTCTTGAAAAGTTGCACTTTTGCCCCAAGTTATTGCTCAGAAACACTGTTTAGAGCTCTTACAACGCCAGCAAACGCTGTTTTGAACGCCTTAATGCAAGCCTACCTACTTGTTAGGAAATGCATGTGTAACATTACAAACATGATAAAACAGCTTGTTATCACATCCAAACACTGTTTTAGAACAAAATATGAGTTTTCAGTTCATTCTTCAAAAGTTGCACTTTTGCTCCAAGTTATGCTCAGAAACACTGTTTAGAGCGCTTACAGCGCCAGCAAACGCTGTTTTGAACGCCTTAATACAAGACTTACTACTTGTTTGGAAATGCATGTGTAACATTACAAACATGATAAAACAGCTTGTTATCACATCCAAACACTGTTTTAGAACAAAATATGAGTTTTCAGTTCATTCTTCAAAAGTTGCACTTTTGCTCCGTTATGCTCAGAAACACTGTTTAGAGCGCTTACAGCGCCAGCAAACGCTGTTTTGAACGCCTTAATGCAAGACTTACTACTTGTTAGAAAATGGATGTTGTAACATTACAAACATGATAAAACAGCTTGTTATCACATCCAAACACTGTTTTCATTCAAAATATGAGTTTTCTTTTCATTCTTCAAAAGTTGCACTTTTGCCACAAGTTATGCTCAGAAACACTGTTTAGAGCTCTTACAACGCCAGCAAACGCTGTTTTGAACGCCTTATGCAAGCCTTACTACTTGTTAGGAAATGCATGTGTAACATTACAAACATGATAAAACAGCTTGTTATCACATCCAAACACTGTTTTGGAACAAAATATGAGTTTTCAGTTCATTCTTCAAAAGTTGCACTTTTGCCACAAGTTATGCTCAGAAACACTGTTTAGAGCGCTTACAGCGCCAGCAAACGCTGTTTTGAACGCCTTAATGCAAGACTTACTACTTGTTAGAAAATGGATGTGTAACATTACAAACATGATAAAACAGCTTGTTATCACATCCAAACACTGTTTTGGAACAAAATATGAGTTTTCAGTTCATTCTTCAAAAGTTGCACTTTTGCCACAAGTTATGCTCAGAAACACTGTTTAGAGCGCTTACAGCGCCAGCAAACGCTGTTTTGAACGCCTTAATACAAGACTTACTACTTGTTTGGAAATGCAATGTGTAACATTACAAACATGATAAAACAGCTTGTTATCACATCCAAACACTGTTTTAGAACAAAATATGAGTTTCAGTTCATTCTTCAAAAGTTGCACTTTTGCTCCAAGTTATGCTCAGAAACACTGTTTAGAGTGCTTACAGCGCCAGCAAACGCTGTTTTGAACGCCTTAATGCAAGACTTACTACTTGTTAGAAAATGGTGTGTAACATTACAAACATGATAAAACAGCTTGTTATCACATCCAAACACTGTTTTCATTCAAAATATGAGTTTTCTTTTCATTCTTGAAAAGTTGCACTTTTGCCCCAAGTTATGCTCAGAAACACTGTTTAGAGCTCTTACAACGCCAGCAAACGCTGTTTTGAACGCCTTAATGCAAGCCTTACCTACTTGTTAGGAAATGCATGTGTAACATTACAAACATGATAAAACAGCTTGTTATCACAATCCAAACACTGTTTTAGAACAAAATATGAGTTTTCAGTTCATTCTTCAAAAGTTGCACTTTTGCTCCAAGTTATGCTCAGAAACACTGTTTAGAGCGCTTACAGCGCCAGCAAACGCTGTTTTGAACGCCTTAATGCAAGACTTACTACTTGTTAGGAAATGCATGTGTAACATTACAAACATGATAAAACAGCTTGTTATCACATCCAAACACTGTTTTGGAACAAAATATGAGTTTTCAGTTCATTCTTCAAAAGTTGCACTTTTGCTCCAAGTTATGCTCAGAAACACTGTTTAGAGCGCTTACAGCGCCAGCAAACGCTGTTTTGAACGCCTTAATGCAAGACTTACTACTTGTTAGAAAATGGATGTGTAACATTACAAACATGATAAAACAGCTTGTTATCACATCCAAACACTGTTTTGGAACAAAATATGAGTTTTCAGTTCATTCTTCAAAAGTTGCACTTTTGCCACAAGTTATGCTCAGAAACACTGTTTAGAGCGCTTACAGCGCCAGCAAACGCTGTTTTGAACGCCTTAATACAAGACTTACTACTTGTTTGGAAATGCATGTGTAACATTACAACATGATAAAACAGCTTGTTATCACATCCAAACACTGTTTTAGAACAAAATATGAGTTTTCAGTTCATTCTTCAAAAGTTGCACTTTTGCTCCAAGTTATGCTCAGAAACACTGTTTAGAGCGCTTACAGCGCCAGCAAACGCTGTTTTGAACGCCTTAATGCAAGACTTACTACTTGTTAGAAAATGGATGTGTAACATTACAAACATGATAAAACAGCTTGTTATCACATCCAAACACTGTTTTCATTCAAAATATGAGTTTTCTTTTCATTCTTGAAAAGTTGCACTTTTGCCCCAAGTTATGCTCAGAAACACTGTTTAGAGCTCTTACAACGCCAGCAAACGCTGTTTTGAACGCCTTAATGCAAGCCTTACCTACTTGTTAGGAATGCATGTGTAACATTACAAACATGATAAAACAGCTTGTTATCACATCCAAACACTGTTTTAGAACAAAATATGAGTTTTCAGTTCATTCTTCAAAAGTTGCACTTTTGCTCCAAGTTATGCTCAGAAACACTGTTTAGAGTGCTTACAGCGCCAGCAAACGCTGTTTTGAACGCCTTAATGCAAGACTTACTTCTTGTTAGAAAATGGATGTGTAACATTACAAACATGATAAAACAGCTTGTTATCACATCCAAACACTGTTTTAGAACAAAATATGAGTTTTCTTTTCATTCTTCAAAAGTTGCACTTTTGCTCCAAGTTATGCTCAGAAACACTGTTTAGAGCTCTTACAACGCCAGCAAACGCTGTTTTGAACGCTTAATGCAAGCCTTACCTACTTGTTAGGAAATGCATGTGTAAACATTACAAACATGATAAAACAGCTTGTTATCACATCCAAACACTGTTTTAGAACAAAATATGAGTTTTCAGTTCATTCTTCAAAAGTTGCACTTTTGCTCCAAGTTATGCTCAGAAACACTGTTTAGAGCTCTTACAACGCCAGCAAACGCTGTTTTGAACGCCTTAATGCAAGCCTTACCTACTTGTTGGAAATGCATGTGTAACATTACAAACATGATAAAAACAGCTTGTTATCACATCCAAACACTGTTTTAGAACAAAATATGAGTTTTCAGTTCATTCTTCAAAAGTTGCACTTTTGCTCCAAGTTATGCTCAGAAACACTGTTTAGAGCGCTTACAGCGCCAGCAAACGCTGTTTTGAACGCCTTAATGCAAGTCTTACTACTTGTTAGAAAATGGATGTGTAACATTACAAACATGATAAAACAGCTTGTTATCACATCCAAACACTGTTTTCATTCAAAATATGAGTTTTCTTTTCATTCTTGAAAAGTTGCACTTTTGCCACAAGTTATGCTCAGAAACACTGTTTAGGAGCGCTTACAGCGCCAGCAAACGCTGTTTTGAACGCCTTAATACAAGACTTGTTTGGAAATGCATGTGTAACATTACAAACATGATAAAACAGCTTGTTATCACATCCAAACACTGTTTTAGAACAAAATATGAGTTTTCAGTTCATTCTTCAAAAGTTGCACTTTTGCTCCAAGTTATGCTCAGAAACACTGTTTAGAGTGCTTACAGCGCCAGCAACGCTGTTTTGAACGCCTTAATGCAAGACTTACTACTTGTTAGAAAATGGATGTGTAACATTACAAACATGATAAAACAGCTTGTTATCACATCCAAACACTGTTTTCATTCAAAATATGAGTTTTCTTTTCATTCTTGAAAAGTTGCACTTTTGCCCCAAGTTATGCTCAGAAACACTGTTTAGAGCTCTTACAACGCCAGCAAACGCTGTTTTGAACGCCTTAATGCAAGCCTTACCTACTTGTTAGGAAATGCATGTGTAACATTACAAACATGATAAAACAGCTTGTTATCACATCCAAACACTGTTTTAGAACAAAATATGAGTTTTCAGTTCATTCTTCAAAAGTTGCACTTTTGCTCCAAGTTATGCTCAGAAACACTGTTTAGAGCGCTTACAGCGCCAGCAAACGCTGTTTTGAACGCCTTAATGCAAGACTTACTACTTGTTAGGAAATGCATGTGTAACATTACAAACATGATAAAACAGCTTGTTATCACATCCAAACACTGTTTTGGAACAAAATATGAGTTTTCAGTTCATTCTT